>NC_041380.1:354259778-354294482 GCF_002162155.2 Triticum dicoccoides
TATCGGAACCCCCCGGGGAAGTATTGGGCCAACATGGGCCTAAGGGTGAGAGAAGGAAGCCCGCAGGGGGTGGCCGCGCACCCCCCTCCTAGGGAGTCCGAATAGGACAAGGAGGAGGGGTGGCGCCCCCTTCCCTTTCCCTCTCCCTCCCCTTCCTATTCCCTCCCGTGGAGAAAGGAAAAGGGGGGGGGGGGGGGGGAGAATCCTACTTGGACAGGGAGTCCAAGTAGGACTCCCCCCATGGTGCGCCCCTCCTGGCCGCCGGCCTCCTCCTCCCCCCTTTATATACGGGGGTGGGGGCACCCCTAAGGCACACCAATAATTTTCTTAGCCGTGTGCGGTGCCCCCTCCACAGTTTACACCTCCGGTCATATCGTCGTAGTGCTTAGGCGAAGCCCTGCGCGGATCATATCACCATCACCGTCACCACGCCCTCGTGCTGTCGGAACTCTCCCTAGACCCTCTACTGGATCAAGAGCTCAAGGGACGTCATCAAGCTGAACGTGTGCTGAACACGGAGGTGCCGTACGTTCGGTACTTGGATCGGTTGGATCGTGAAGACGTTCGAATACATCAACCGCGTTAACCTAACGCTTCCGCTTTGGGTCTATGAAGGTACGTGGACACACTCTCCCTGTCTCGTTGCTATGCATCTCCAAGATAGATCTTGCGTGATCGTAGGAAAATTTTGAAATTGCATGCTACATTCCCAAAAGTGGCATCCAAAAGAGATCTATGCGTAGATGATATGCACGAGTAGAACACAAAGAGTTGTGGGCGATAATAGTCATACTGCTCACCACCAACATCTTACTTCGATTCGGCTGTATTGTTGGATGAAGCGGCCCGGACCGACATTACATGACCGCGTTCATGAGACTAGTTCTGCCGACGTGCTTTGCACACAGGTGGCTGGCGGGTGTCTGTTTCTCCAACTTTAATTGAATCGAGTTTTACTATGGCCGGTCCTTGTTGAAGGTTAAAACAGCACACTTGACGAAAAATCATTGTGGTTTTGATGCGTAGGTAAGAACGGTTCTTACTAGAAGCCTGTAGCAGCCACGTAAAACTTGCAACAACAAAGTAGAGGGCGTCTAACTTTTTTTTGCAGGCATGTTGTGATGTGATATGGTCAAGACGTGATGAGATATAAATTGTTGTATGAGATGATCATGTTTTGTAAAAGTTATCGGCAACTGGCAGGACCCTTATGGTTGTCACTTTATTGTATGAAATGCAATCGCCATGTAATTGCTTTACTTTATCACTAAGCGGTAGCAATAGTCGTAGAAGCAATAGTTGGCGAGACAACAACGACGCTTCGATGGAGATCAAGGTGTCAAGCCGGTGACAATGGAGATCATGACGGTGCTCTGGAGATGGAGATCAAAGGCACAAGATGATGATGACCATATCATGTCTCATATTTTGATTACATGTGATGTTTATCCTTTATGCATCTTATTTTGCTTAGTACGGCGGTAGAATTATAAGACGATCCCTCACTAAATTTCAAGGTACAAGTGTTCTCCCTGAGTATGCACCATTGCTATAGTTCATCGTGCCGAGACACCACGTGATGATCGGGTGTGATAAGGTCTACATTCACATACAATAGGTGCAAGCCAGTTTTGCATGTGCAGAATACTCGGGTTAAACTTGATGAGCCTAGCATATGCAGATATGGCCTCGGAACACTGAGACTGAAAGGTTGAACGTGAATCATATAGTAGATATGATCAACATAGTGATGTTCACCATCGAAAACTACTCCATCTCACGTGATGATCGGACATGGTTTAGTTGATATGGATCACGTGATCATTTAGATGACTAGACGAATGTCTATCTAAGTGGGACTTCTTTAGTAATATGATTAATTGAACTTTAATTTATCATGAACTTAGTACCTGATAGTTTTTGCATGTCTATGTTGTTGTAGATCAATGGCCCGTGCTACCGTTCCCTTGAATTTTAATGCGTTCCTAGAGAAAGCTAAGTTGAAAGATGATGGTAGCAACTACACGGACTGGGTCCGTAACTTGAGGATTATCCTCATTGCTGCACAGAAGAATTATGTCCTGGAAGCACTATTAGGTGCAAGACCCGCTGCAGGAGCAAGTCCGGACGTTATGAATGTCTGGCAGAGCAAAGCTGATGACTACTCGATAGTTCAGTGTGCCATGCTTTACGTCTTAGAATTGGGACTTCAAAGATGTTTTGAACGTCATGGAGCATATGAGATGTTCTAGGAGTTGAAGTTAATATTTCAAGCAAATGCCCGTTTTGAGAGATATGAAGTCTCCAACAAGTTTTACAGCTACAAAATGGAGGAGAATAGTTCTGCTAGTGAACACATACTCAGAATGTCTAGGTACCGTAACCACTTGACTCAACTGGGAGTTAATCTTCCTGATGATAGTGTCATTGACAGAGTTCTTCAATCACTGCCACCAAGCTATAAAGGCTTCGTGATGAACTATAATATGCAAGGGATGGAAAAGACAATTCCCGAGATATTCGTGATGCTAAAGGTTGCGGAGGTAGAAATCAATAAGGATCATCAAGTGTTGATGGTGAACAAGACCACTAGTTTCAAGAAAAAGGTCAAAGGGAAGAAGGGGAACTTCAAGAAGAAGAACAAGAAAGTTGTTGCTCAAGGGAAGAAGCCCAAGTCTGGACCTAAGCCTGAATCTGAGTGCTTCTACTGCAAAGTGACTGGTCACTAGAAGCAGAACTGACCCAAGTATATGGTAGATAAGAAGGATGGCAAAGTGAAAGGTATATTTGATATACATGTTATTGATGTGTACCTTACTAATGCTCGTAGTAGCGCCTGGGTATTAGATACTGGTCCTGTTGCTCATATTTGCAACTCGAAACAGGGGGCTACGGATTAAACGAAGATTGGCTAAGGACGAGGTGACGATGCGTGTGAGAAATCGTTCCAAAGTCGATGTGATCGCCGCCGGCACGCTACCTCTACATCTATCGTTGGGATTAGTTTTAGACCTGAATAATTGTTATTTAGTGCCAGCGTTGAGCATGAACATTATATCTGGATCTTGTTTGATGTGAGATGGTTATTCATTTAAATCAGAGAATAATGGTTGTTCTATTTATATGAGTAATATCTTTTATGGTCATGCACCCTTGATGAATGGTCTATTTTTGTTGAATCTCGATTGTAGTGATACACATATTCATAATATTGAAGCCAAAAGATGCAAAGTTAATAATGATAGTGCAACTTATTTGTGGCACTGCCGTTTAGGTCATATTGGTGTAAAGCGCATGAAGAAACTCCATGATGATGGGCTTTTGGAATCACTTGATGCTTGTGAACCATGCCTCATGGGCAAGATGACTAAGACTCCATTCTTCGGAACAATGGAGCGAGCAACTGACTTGTTGGAAATAATACATACTGATGTATGCGGTCCGATGAGTGTTGAGGCTCGCGGCGGGTATCGTTATTTTCTAACCTTCACAGATGATTTGAGAAGATATGGGTATATCTACTTAATGAAACATAAGTCTGAAACATTTGAAAAGTTCAAAGAATTTCAGAGCGAAGTGGAAAATCATCGTAACAAGAAAATAAAGTTTCTACGATCTGATCGTGGAGGTGAATATTTGAGTTATGAGTTTGGTCTTCATTTGAAACAGTGTGGAATAGTTCCGCAACTCACGCCACCAGGAACACCACAGCGTAATGGTGTGTCTGGACGTCATAACCGTACTTTATTAGATATGGTGCAGTCTATGATGTCTCTTACCGATTTACCGCTATCATTTTGGGGTTATGCTTTAGAGATGGCTGCATTCACGTTAAATATGGCACCATCTAAATCCGTTGAGACGACACCATATGAAGTGTGGTTTGGCAAGAAACCTAAGGTGTCGTTTCTTAAAGTTTGGGGCTGCGATACTTATGTGAAAAAGCTTCAACCTGATAAGCTCGAACCCAAATCGGAGAAATGTGTCTTCATAGGATACCCAAAGGAGACTGTTGGGTACACCTTCTATCACAGATCCGAAGGCAAGATATTCATTGCTAAGAATGGATCCTTTCTAGAGAAGGAGTTTCTCTCAAAAGAAGTGAGTGGGAGGAAAGTAGAACTTGATGAGGTAATTGTACCTTCTCCCGAACTGGAAAGTAGTTCATCACAGAAATTAGTTCCAGTGATTCCTACACCAATTAGTGAGGAAGCTAATGTTGATGATCATGAAACTTCAGATCAAGTTACTACCGAACCTCGTAGGTCAACCAGAGTATGATCCGCACCAGTGGTATGGTAATCCTGTTCTGGAAGTAATGTTACTTGACCATGACGAACCTACGAACTATGAGGAAGCGATGATGAGCCCATATTCCGCAAAATGGCTTGAGGCCATGAAATCTGAGATGGGATCCATGTATGAGAACAAAGTGTGGACTTTGGTTGACTTGCCCGATGATCAGCAAGCCATAGAGAATAAATGGATCTTCAAGAAGAAGATTGACGCTGACGGTAATGTTACTGTCTACAAAGCTCGACTCGTTGCGAAAGGTTTTTGATAAGTTCAAGGAGTTGACTATGATGAGACCTTCTCACCCATAGCGACGCTTAAGTCCTGTCCAAATCATGTTACCAATTGCCGCATTTTATGATTATGAAATTTGGCAAATGGATGTCAAAACTGCATTCCTTAATGGATATCTTAAAGAAGAGTTGTATACGATGCAACCAGAAGGTTTTGTTGATCCTAAAGGTACTAACAAAGTGTGCAAGCTCCAGTGATCCATTTATGAACTGGTGCAAGCCTCTCGGAGTTGGAATATACGCTTTGATAGTGTGATCAAAGCATATGGTTTTATACAGACTTTTGGAGAAGCCTGTATTTACAAGAAAGTGAGTGGGAGCTCTGTAGCATTTCTAATATTACATGTGGATGACATACTATTGATTGGAAATAATACAAAATTTCTAGATAGCATAAAAGGATACTTGATAAGAATTTTTCAATGAAAGACCTCAGTGAAGCTGCTTATATATTGGGCATCAAGATCTATAGAGATAGATCAACACGCTTAATTGGACTTTCACAAAGCACATACCTTGATAAAGTTTTGAAGAAGTTCAAAATGGATCAGTCAAAGAAAAGGTTCTTGCCTGTGTTACAAGGTGTGAAGTTGAGTCAGACTCAATGCCCGACCACTGCAGAAGATAGAGAGAAAATGAAAGTCATTCCCTATGCCTCAGCCATAGGTTATATCATGTATGCAATGCTGTGTACCAGGCCTGATGTGTGCCTTGCTATAAGTTTAGCGGGGAGGTACTGTCGTGGGTTTGTCACGGCAGATGTCCTTGTGAAAGGACTTAGTCGTGGAGCCATCGCTACGGGTTAGCTCAAAGGGGTTAAACCGGACAAGGGGACACGGGGATTTTATACTAGTTTGGCCCCTTCAAGGAAGGTAAAAGCCTACGTCTAGTTGTGATTGGTATTGCTAGGGTTTCGAAGGCCAGGGAGCGAATCCGCTTTGTCTGGCTCTCGAGTTGTTGTCTGTCCCTAAACTGCTGCCGAGTCGTCCCTTTATATACATAGGTTTACGCCCGCCGGGCTACAGAGTCCCTGAGCCGGATCATAAACGTGTCCGGTTCAATCTCTATCCTTCCTATCTTACAATACAAGTTACATGACTAGGTCGGTTTACATTTACAGGCTTTAACCCGCCTTTGGGCCTTGGGCCTTCGTGAAGCGCCATCATCCTTGCATCTTCATGGGCTTCTAATCTTCAAGGAGTTAACCCGGCTACATAAGAACGGTTTACCTCCAGTAGTAATATCCCCGACATTAGGCCCCAGATTGGTTTGAACTTGTTCATGTCAATCTTCTACACTTAGAAAAATTCCTCCATCATATCTTCTCCTTGATCTTGTAAACCACCGTGACATCATACTTCAAGATTATGATAAACCGCCCTCACGTCATCCATCCGTTGAAGTTGAAGATTACCTTCAGTTAATGTGTATTCAATCACCGAGGCGACACCCTTATTAACTTATCCATTTTTGGGCTCCTCGATTCCAGCACTTGCCGTTTCATCGCTTCACCTTATAAATAGGGGCAGAGGACACCTTTATTTTCTTTCCGCTCTCCTTTCCTCCCTTCTTCTTCCTCGCGACGTCTTCACACCTGAGCGCCGCCGTAAATGCCAAGCCTCACCTCTGCTTCACCATCAGCCGCTGCATCGACCTGTTCGCACCAGAGTTCCGCAGCACACCTCCGCTGCTTCCGCGGCCGCAGTAAGTCCTTCCCCCCTTCCTTTCTAGATCCATTAGGGTTTCCCTGTTCTTCGCGGTTCTTGAAGTTCATCGGAGCTTTTGGTGATGTTCTTCCTTGGCCTGTAGATGAATGCTTCACACCTATCATATACCTTGCCGTGGCTAATCTTCTGTTACCACCATAGATCCTTATGCACAAAAGCTGATGTAGTCCTTCATAAACTGTTTTAGGTCTTACCCCCTTTTTAGGTCAATTTTTTTCTTTTCTGTCTTACCTTAGATCTGAAATTTTCATATGTCTCTGTGAAATCTGTTTCTCCTCACGCCAACCTAGGTGGTTTAACTTTGCATAATCAGTCTATACCATTAGCCCTCTGATAAACCGGAGGAGCCCTTTACCTTCATAGTTATACTCTGGTTTAACAGTGTCTGAGTACCCCTGTCCTGGTATCACCTTTTTTCTCTTATTGCATTGGTCTCTGGTTTATGCCATTTCGCATATCAGTAGGTTTCTTACTCCATTGTATCTTGCATATCATCATGCGTGACTTATAAACCAACCTTTCATTTTCACCTTGTTTGTTTCACAATGGCTAAACAATTCACTGCTTGCAACTGGGCTCGTTCCCGGGTTACTGAAACTCAGCTGAATGAGATGGTTAGCATCGGCTCCTTGCCTAAGAAAACTGAAATTAAATGGCGAGTTCCAGGAAGAGAAAATCCTCCGACCCCAAGGCAGGGTGAGGTGGTGGTCTTTGTCGACCACATAAGCCGTGGCTTCAAACTGCCAGGATCAAAGTTTTACCGGGATGTGCTTGCCAATTTCCAACTACATCCCCAAGATATTGGGCCAAATTCAGTATCCAACCTATGCAACTTCCAGGTCTTCTATGAAGCATACTTACAGGAAGAACCAACTGCAGAACTGTTCTGGGATTTCTTTCACTTAAACCGGCGCACAGAGTTTGTAAATGGACCGAACACAGAACTTGGTGGTGTCTCGATTCAAAAGCGGAAAGAAGTTGAGTTTCCTCATGCCAAACATCACAGCCACCCAAAGGAATGGAACCAAACTTGGTTTTATTGCAGAGATACTTCGCCTAAAGATGAAAATCCCCTTCCAGGCTTTCGTGATCACCGGCTTTCCAATACCCATCCGATGCCGCAACGCTTGAGCTCCGCCGAAAGGGAAAAATATGCCCCTCAACTCGCCAAACTCCGGGCCTTTATGGCCAATGGTTTAACAGGTGTGGATTTCGTGCGTTGTTGGATATCTTGGAGCATCTTGCCTCTAAGCCGGCGTCCCGGTTTAATGTGTGAGTATACCGGTGAGGTTGACGATCCTCAACGCCATTGCAACCTTCAACTCTCCGAGGAAGAAGTTACTGAAGGCGTAAAAAAGATTTTGAATGAATCGGAGCTGGTCTGTAGTCAAACCGGTTTGAGTCCCTTCTATGCCAAGAACAAACCGCCTGCTATAAGCATTGTACTTCCTTTTCATCTCTAATATTTTTATCTTGTGCAACATGTAATCCTTCTTCTGTGTATGTATGTATAGGGTGATGACCCCTTCTGGAAATGGAAAACCGTAGAAAAAGCGGTAAAGCCAACTGGGGACAAAGCGGTCAAACCATCTCGCCCCAAAACCAAAGCCATCAAACGGACATCAAAACGGAAAACGGCTGACCGGATCAACATGGAGCTTGATGATGACACTAATGATCGGGAAGTTGAGGTAGAACTTGACTCACTTGGCTCTCTTTTCATGCATCTCATTAACAATGATATTCCTCAGGAGGACGTAGAAGGCAGTCAAGCTGATGATGTAGAGGTAATTACCCTTTCCTCTGGTTCAGACTCTATGCCAACACAAAAAACCCGCCAAGCAGTCTGGAAAGTAAGCTTTTCTCATCCTCTTGCTCACTTGGATCCAACATTTATTTTGAAGACTCAGCAGCATGAAGCTCGCTGGACAACCCGGCACAGTGGCCAATAGGTCACTTCAGCCGGTTTACCTGATACCCCGGTTCGGAAGCGCCGGTCTGAGGTCTCTCCTACTTCTGACCATTCTTACCCCAAGGCAGGTTATTTCAGACAACCTCTTAATCCGTCCGATTCAAATTATCATGTGACACCTCCCTCATCATCTGACGAGTCGACAACAACTCAACTCCCTCCTCTGAAAACTGTGGCCGGGTAAGTTGTAACACCTTTTCCTTCAATGCATCATAGAACTTGAATAAGATATTAATCCTTTTGTATTTTTGTTTGCAGGGCCAAAGCCAGACCCAGCAAGAAAGCTCGAGTCACCAATCCGCCCGAAGACCCGGCCACTTTTGAAGAAGAACTCAGAGGTGAACCGAAACAAACTTGTGAACCGGAGGGCCTTCATCCTGAAGCCGCCTCTGGCAAACCGCCCCTTCAAAGCCAAAATACCAATGAACTAGCTGACGCTGAACCTGCAGCACCCGACATTGAACCGGCAGAGCCAAACCGGGCTAGTCCGGTGAGAAATGATGATACTCCATTGTCACCAGCCAAACATACTGAAGGTCAAGTAGACGATGTTATCATTACTGGAATGGGCCATAGCTCTCCTGGCCATCCCGTTATCTTGGCTCAACATAGTACCAAAGAAGAGCAAGCTGCTAGGGAAAAAGGCAAATGGAGCAGCGATTTATCAAGCTATGCTCATCTTAACACTGAAGAGCTTCACTCTGGCTTCTTGAACCGTCTGCACTCAAACCGGGACTATGAGGCCGGTTTGGTGAACTTGATGAAAGAGCGATATGAGGTAAATTCCTCTCCCTTTGTTTATTGATTTATAGCCGAAACACTATCCCAAGTAACCCCCAAGGGCCATTTTATGATGTTAATCATAAACCGGGTCTTTGTAACAGTTTAAGTTTCTTATCATTGATCCTCACAATGGGAGGTCTCTAAGAAGAGATAAGACTCATCTTTTAACAATTAAATAACTTTCTGCAGCACAGCCCCCAAAGGCTGGTTTAACTTGGCAAGTTAATCCGGATTTTAATCCATA
Source organism: Triticum dicoccoides (assembly GCF_002162155.2). Lineage (NCBI taxonomy): Eukaryota > Viridiplantae > Streptophyta > Magnoliopsida > Poales > Poaceae > Triticum > Triticum dicoccoides. The sequence goes on from NC_041380.1 coordinate 354,269,091, forward strand.
CATCCGTTTTAGAACAGACGCACATTAGCCCCCAAGTGTCAAGGATAATGCTTGCATTGTTCTGGAGACTTGTATAAAATGTAGCACTTTAGAGCAAATAGGCATTAGCCCCCAAGTATGAAGTGCATAACTTGTTATACGCTTTGTACTTAGAACATATATAACCTGTTGCTTAATAGACCTTCAATGTTGCAGGCTGAACTGAGAAGCAAAGATGCTCGAAACTCTGACTTGCATGAGAATGTAAAGTCACAACAAGCAGAGGCTGAAAAAGCCAAAGAGGAGCTGACTCAAGCCCTGGCCACAATGGAGAGACTGAAGGAATCTTTCAACAATGATTAGGCTAACTGGGAAACTGAAATATCCGGTTTAACCAAAAGAGCTGAAGACGCCGAGGTAGCCCTGAAACTAGTTGCAGATGAACTAGCTGGTTTGAAATGGCAAATCAATGCTATGACTTCTGCTATTTTTGGTAAGTGTCTGCTTATATGTTTTGCGTAAGTCAATGAACCGTATCACTGACCAGCACATTGATAAAAATCTTTGGCAAGTACTCGGATCGCTCATCTTGGGATAGACATGCGGATGAAGCTCAAAGCGGCATATACATTGGTTGAACGGCTGTACTCTGGGTCTCAGCGAGCTATTTGCACAGCATCTTACAACAAACCGGCTCCAACTTTGATTAAAGAAACACTTGAGAAGTTGGCCATGTTACCAGCCTGTATTGCCGAATTGAAGAAAGCAGCTGCCAGGTCAGGAGCTTTAACCGCACTTATTCGAGCCAAAGCCTGGATTCCAGATCTTGAAGCGGAGGATATCATTAAAGGATACCCAGGTGTGAAGGAAGACGGTTCAAACTTTGATAATGATGACCTCCGGCGGCTGACCAAACAGATGCGGCCAGTAGCCAGCAAACTGGCCGATGATACAGACTTGTCCCATTTTCAACCGGTTTATGACGCCGAAGGGAAAAGACAGCCGGCCGACATCCATGAAGTTGAAGAACTTGTACCTCCGATTTGTAAGCACACTTATGCTCCTGATATTAACCCCTCCAATCTTATCCATGAGGAAGCAGTATTTCAAGCTTTAACTGGAATCGATTGGTCGATGGTTGATTTCCAGCATCTGGGGAGGGATGAAGAAGTGCCTACACCAACTGACCCTCAACCATCAAACCGTCCAGACGAAGCGCCCTAAGCCGGTCGCTGGTTTACTAGCCACCGTGTGCTGATCTTGTGAAAAACAATTATGCCATTGGAGCCGCTTTGAAAGCTTCTTGTAATAGGATAGCCAAAACTCCATTATTTGCCATGCCATCGAGCATGTTTTGTAATGCCTCATGACAACTTGTGCCACCTTTTGGGATATATTTATGCATAACCCATGATGAATTGTGTTGCTGGGTTCAACAACTTAAAAGTGTCTAGCGGTTTACCGCTAGACGGGTCATTATGTCCAGGAAGTGTACAGTACATAGATGAAATAATCAAAGTGTTTGTACAAAAAGCAATATACATAACATACCTCATTGGTTGACCAACGGTATATACGGCGAAGGTGTTAATACCAATCCGGAACGTTGATAACCCCATCTCTGTAATGCCGGTCTATATATTAAACCGGACCGGGATAACTACCGGGTTTTCTTTATAACACTAGTGATTTAGTCAAACCAGACCGGGTCAATATACACCGGTTTATAATTGATGATGTGCCGACAACTTGTAGTTGAAAAAGCTAGCTGGGTCAAGGACGCCGGTTTATCAAAAAATACTTATGAACTTCAACAAATAAAACTCAAAAAGGAAAATATGCAAGGCTTTTTACGAGCTGCCAGGCTCCAAATCGAGGCTTTTCATGGGCTGCCAGGCCTCTGAGTTAAACCATTTAACAAAGCCTTTTAAGATGGGCCTCCAATTAACTAATCATCATTTTAACTTTGACAAGTTCAGGGTCTATAAAAGATTGACATGTCAAATGTTCGATGGGTCATACTAGGATTACCTGGACAGGAGTGGCTTACTTGATGAAGGCAGGTTAACCCGGGTTTTTAGGTGAATACACCAGGCTTCCAAGCCGTGGCTTGATAGCCAATTACAAGGGTCCTTTCAAACTCTTTGTTGCTTGGTAAAAAGAGCCCCCAAGTAACTTTGTGAGCTGTGCTCGGTGTATGCCCATGTTTGAGTCTGTGCTTTGTGCAACACTCTCTTTGGCTCCACATATTTTTCTTTTGTGGCCTAAATGCCTATCAAGAGGTGTAGCTATGGTGTGATAACAACCAAGCCCCCTAGTGATATCCCTTCGTGGTTTCAAAACCGATCAAGAGGTGTAGCTGTAGTTCAAATGTGACCAAGCCCCATAGTGATTTTCTTTATATCCGTGCAACTGCTAAGACCGGATTAATAAAAACTCCGCTTTGTCAGTAAACTCATATAAAACACACAGGGTGTAAAAAGAACAGATACCCCGCTTATAACGGAGGCTCCGGTTTATTATATGATATATACACTGTCATAAATATGTACAGATGAAGAGCATATGGCTTCAAGTATAGTAAGGCTGAAGGAGAGCTATGTTCCATGGCCGCTTGGTCTCCTCCTCCGATTGACGTGAGTCCTTATGCTCCCGAACATCAATGAGGTAGTAAGACCCATTGTGCAGATTTTTGCTGACCACAAAGGGTCCTTCCCAAGGTGGGGATAACTTGTGCATATCAGTCTGATCCTGGATGAGCCGGAGCACCAAATCGCCTTCTTGAAAGGTTCTGGTTTTAACCCGGCGGCTGTGATAACGTCGGAGATCTTGTTGATAAATCACCGATCATGCTGCTGCAAGATCACGCTCTTCATCCAACAGATCCAGAGAATCCTGACATGCCTTCTCATTATCCGCTTCAACATAAGCTGTCACACGGGGCGAGTCATGACAGATGTCACTAGGAAGAACGGCCTCCGCTCCATAGACCATGAAAAAAGGTGTGTAGCCCGTAGACCTATTGGGTGTGGTGTTGATGCTCCATAATACAGAAGGTAGCTCCTCAACCCAACAACCCGGTGTCCGCTTTAAAGGAACCATAAGCCTGGGTTTGATACCTCGTAGAATTTCTTGATTTGCCCTCTCTGCTTGACCATTAGACTGGGGGTGAGCCACCGACGCTAGATCGAGCCGGATGTGCTCACATTGACAAAATTCTTCCATCTCCCCCTTTGACAGGTTAGTACCATTATCTGTTATAATGTTGTGTGGAAAACCAAACCAGAATATCACCTTTTTGATGAATTGAACCGCCCTGGCTGCATCACACTTGCTGACTGGCTCTGCCTCCACCCATTTGGTGAATTTATCAACTGCTACTAACAGGTGGGTCTTTTTGTCCTTGTAACGCTTGAAGGGTCCAACCATATCAAGCCCCCAAGTTGCAAACGGCCACGTAATTGGAATCATCCGCAACTCTTGAGCCGGAACGTGCGCACGGCGGGCGAATTTTTGACATCCGTCACATCTCTTGACTAAATCTTCCGCATCAGCATGTGCCGTCAACCAGTAAAAACCGTGGCGAAAAGCTTTAGCAACCAAAGATTTTGAATCGGCGTGGTGACCGCAGTCCCCTTCATGGATTTCTCACAAAATCTCACAACCTTCTTGAGGAGAAACACAACGCTGAATTGCTCCTAAAATGTTGTAGCGATGTAACTCCCCGTTGAGTATGGTCATGGACTTGGAACGCCGGATTATCTATCGGGCCAATGTTTCATCGTCTGGTAGCTCGCCCTGGTTCATGTAAGCCAGATATGGGATTGTCCAATCTGGTATGGCATGCAGAGCTGCCACCAACTGAGCCTCCGGATCAGGAATAGCCAAATCTTCTTCGGTTGGCACCTTGGCTGACGGATTATGCAATACATCAAGAAAGACATTGGGTGGGACTGGTTTACGCTGGGAACCAAGAGGACTTAAAGCGCCCGCCGCTTCATTCTTTTGCCGGTCTATATGGTCCACCCGATAACCCTTAAAGTGACCAGCCACTGTGTCCACCTCTCCCTCTCGCTGATATGCAGCCATGAGTGGGTCCTTAGAATCCCAAGTGCCAGACACCTGCTGAGCCACTAGATCTGAATCGCCGAAGCACTTAACCCGGCTCAAATTCATCTACTTAGCCATCCGAAGACCGTTGAGCAAAGCCTCATATTCAGCTGCATTGTTAGTACAAGGGAACAATAAACGGAGGACATAACAAAACTTGTCACCTCGTGGGGAAGTTAGTATGACTCCAGCCCCCGAGCCCTCCAACTGTCTGGACCCATCAAAATGAATAGTCCAATATGTATTATCTGGTTTCTCTTCAGGTGCCTGTAACTCTGTCCAATCATTGATGAAGTCCACGAGTGCCTGGGATTTGATCGCTGTGTGGGGTATATATTTGAGCCCATGAGGTCCAAACTCAATAGCCCACTTGGCAATCCGGCGAGTTGCTTCTCTGTTTTGAATGATATCACCCAGAGGAGCTGAACTGACCACTGTGATAGGATGGCCCTGAAAATAATGTTTAAGCTTTCGGCTTGCCATAAACACTCCATACACCAGCTTGTGCCAATGCGGATACCTCTGCTTTGACTCAATGAGCACCTCGCTGATATAATAAACCGGCCGTTGAACCGGATATTCCTTGCCAAGCTCCTTGCGCTCTACCACAATGGCTACGCTAACAGCCCGGGCATTAGCAGCCACATATAGTAATAATGGCTCTTTATCGATCGGCGCTGCAAGCACGGGCGGTTCAGCTAGCTGCCTCTTCAGATCCTCGAACGCGTTATCAGCTGCCTCGCTCCAGACAAAGTTATCTGTTTTCTTGAGCATCTGATATAAAGGGATGGCCTTCTCTCCAAGGCGACTGATAAACCGGCTCAAGGCTGTAATCCGGCCGGCCAGACATTGAACATCGTTGATACACGCCGGTTTAGCTAAGGATGTAACTGCTGCAATCTTTTCAGGATTAGCCTCAATGCCTCTGTTTGACACCAGAAAACCCAAGAGCTTGCCTGCCGGGACACCAAAGACACACTTCTCCGGATTGAGCATCATCTTGTAAACCCGGAGATTGTCAAAGGTTTCTCTCAAATCATCTATCAATGTCTCCTCCTTTCTGGACTTTACCACAATATCATCCACATATGCATGAACATTGCGCCCAATTTGCTTATGAAGGCAATTCTGAACACATCGCTGGTAAGTTGCCTAGGCACTCTTGAGTCCAAAAGGCATGGAAACATAGCAGAAGGCTCCAAAGGGAGTTATGAAAGCTGTCTTCTCCTGGTGCTTAACTGCCATCTTGATCCGATGATAACCAGAATACGCATCCAGAAAACACAAACGGTCACAACCTGCCGTTGCATCAATTATTTGATCAATGCGAGGGAGAGCAAAGGGGTCTGCAGGGCAAGCTTTGTTTAAATCTGTGTAATCTGCACACATACGCCAAGTGTCGTTTTTCTTAAGAACGAGCACCGGATTAGCCAACCACTCTGGATGAAATACCTGTACAATAAACCCTGCGGCCAACAGATGGGCTACCTATTCACCAATAGCCTTGCGCCTTTCTTCATTGAAGCGGCAGAGAAACTGCCTGACCGGTTTAAACTTAGGATCAATGTTAAGTGTGTGCTCAGCGAGTTCCCTCAGTACACCTGGCATGTCAGAAGGTTTCCATGCAAAGATGTCCCGATTCTCATGGATGAACTCGATGAGCGCGCTTTCCTATTTGGGATCTAGGTTAGCGCTGATGTTGAACTGTTTGGATGAATCACCAGGAACAAAGTCAACCATCTTAGTATCTGTGGCCGATTTAAACTTCAATGTCGGATCGTGTTCCGTAGTTGGCTTTTTCAAAGAAGTCGTATCTGCCGGATCAACTTGCTCCTTATAGAGCTTCAGCTCCTCCGTGGCACAAACCGACTCAGCATAAGCCGCATCACCTTCCTCACATTCCAAAGCGATCTTTCTGCTTCCATGTACTGTGATAGTCCCCTTATGACCTGGCATTTTAAGCTGTAAATAAACATAACATGGCCTTGCCATGAATTTAGCATAAGCCGGCCGCCCAAACAAGGCGTGGTATGGACTTTTGATTTTTACCACCTCAAACGTCAATGTTTCTGACCTTGAATCATAATCATCTCCAAAAGCCACCTTTAAGGCTATCTTGCCAACAGGATATGTAGACTTACCAGGGACCATGCCATGAAAAATGGTATTTGACGGTTTAAGATTCTTATCTGTCAACCCCATACGGCGGAATGTGTCATAATACAGAATGTTGATATTGCTTCCGCCATCCATGCGCACTTTAGTAAACTTATATCCCCCGACTTCCGGGGCTACCACCAGGGCCAAGTGACCTGGATTATCAACCCGAGGTGGGTGATCCCCTCTACTCCATAAAATGGGTTGCTCAGACCAGCGTAAATACTGAGGCACTGCCGGTTCAACAGACTTTACCGCCCTTTTGTGAAGTTTTTGATCACGTTTACACAAACTAGTAGTGAAACATGGTATTGCCCTGTTTAGCTGCTTGGGATTGCTCTGGTAAGCCAACTGCTGTTGTTGCTGCTGATTCCCCTGATGGTTGTAGCCTCCCTGGTTGCCTTGGTGCCCTTGATTGATGTGTCCGGTTTGGTTGCCTTGAAACCCTGAACCGGAACCACCACCTCCGTAACCCGGGAAACCACGTCCTGAACCGTCGGGCGGGCCATTATCATACTGGAACATATTGGAATTCTTGAAATCCCTCATGATATAACAGTCCTTCTAAAGATGCGATGTTGGCTTCTCCTTTGATCCATGCTTTGGACAGGGCTGATTTAATAGGCGCTCCAAATTGGGGCCTGAACCTCCACCCCTCTGGGGCTGCTTGCCCTTGCAGCGCTGGCCATTCTCCTGAGCATTGGTGATAGCAACAAAGTCCAAGCTGCTGTCAGCCTTGCGCTTACCGCTGTTCCCATGGCCTGCCGGATTATGCTGCTGACCCTTGAAGTTGTCGTTCTTTTTCCCTTTCCCCGGTTTGTCCTCCTCTGAATCCGGGTCCTTGGTGTTATCTGAATCGGCGTACTTAACCAAAGCGGCCATGAGCGTTGACATATCATTGCAGTGACGTTTGAGCCTTCCTAATTTCTGTTTGAGCGGCAGGAAACGGCAATTGCCCTCTAATGTTAACACTACGGTGTCTGCGTTGATACGATCCGATGAGTGCAAAATTGTTGAGACCCGTTTGACCCAATGGGTCGTGGACTTCCCTTCCTCTTGGACACAAGCGGCCAGATCCATGATTGACATTGGCTGCTTACAAGTATCTTTGAAGTTCTGGATAAACCGGTGCTTCAATTCAGTCCATGATCCGACAGAGTTGGTTGGTAAGTTCTTCAACCAAGTACGAGTTGTTCCTTCCAACATCATGGTGAAATATTTAGCACACACTGCCTCATCCACATCTAACATCTCCGTTGCCATCTCATAGCTTTCCACCCACGCCTCTGGTTGCAAATCGGCGGTGTAATTTGGTACCTTGTGAGGTCCCTTGAAGTCCTTGGGCAGTCTCATATTACGCAAAGCGGGGGTGAGACACGGCACCCCTAAGGAACTGAACACCACACCTGGCTCTACTGAAGTGGTAGGGTGAACCGGAGTATGTTGTCGTGCTCCGTGTTGAGCTGCTAACTTGGTCTCCTGACGCGCGCGGCCATGGTCCACAACATCCTGCGCATTAGCACCTCCCCCTGCCGGGTTGTTTCCTCGTGGTGAATTTCGGCGAGGCGCACTGCTGGACACAGCCTGTTCGTCCTCAACGTGTCTACTATAGATCCGGCTTCGACGGGGAGTGGAATGAATCCTTTCACGACTGTGTGAATATGCCTGCTGTTGGTTTAGCGCTATTTGAAGGAGATCCCTAGCCCAACGTGCTTCAACCGCAACTGGTGACTCGTCGTCGGTTGAGAGGGCTGCCAGGCGTGAAGCGGCGGCCACAATATTATCCAACGGGTTGGAATAATGCCCGGGAGGTGTTGGTACATACTGTGGCACAACATTGTTCTGGCGAGGCGGGTCCATCGTGCGTGGTTGAACCGGTGCTCCTGTTCCTGGTGCCTCCGCCCGGTTTAGTATGGGTTGGTTACCAGCTCCTGCTCCTGGTGTGTTGAAGAGATTCTACGGCTCATAAACCAATGGGAGACGCGATCGGTACCTTCTTCTTATGACTTCCTCTGAAGCATTCTGATCCAGCCTAATCTGGTAGGCCTGTGCTTCCAATTCAGCCCGTTCTCTAGCCATCCTAGCATTCTCTGTCGCCAGGTCCGCTTTAACCTGAGCTATCTGATCTTTCACCTTTGCAATCTCCGCATTGTGCTGATCCCTGGCTGCTGCATCCACCTCTGCGGCCATCAACAACGCCAAGGCATCGAACAAATCAGACAGGACTTGGGCTGGAGGCGGCGTAGAGCTTCCTGCCCCTGCCGGTGTAGCCGTTGTTGAACCGGAGAGTATTGCTGCGGCGGTCGATGAATGAGGCGATGATTGTGTGTCGGCCATGAAGATGGCGGCCCGGTTTGGCAGATCAGGGGAATCCGGAATACTGTTGTCCTCGGATCCTCCATCAATCCGGCTGTCCTCCAACTGATAAAGTGATTTGGTCTCTCCAGAAGACTCGTCATCAGAACAGACCACAGTCTCTCCATCGGACACCGCCCCGTCCTCGTAACTCGATCCATGGATGACACCTACGAAAAAATGCCTTGCCACGGGCTGAACCGGCGAAGAACTTGCATGCCGAGCCATTTCGATGAAGTCGGTGCAGATGTCCGGCTCAGGGGCCGGTTCACCGATCTTGCCGATGAAGACGTGAATCCCACCGAAGGGGACCCGGTACCCGTACTCGATTGAATCGGCCTCGGGACCCCATCCTACATTGTTGATGTAGAGCTTGCCCCGACGACTCTTCATCATCGGGCCCACAGCATATGCCTTAAGTCCATCAAAGCCGCCCTTCAAGAACTCAAAACCATCGTGCGATGGCCCCACGGTGGGCGCCAACTGTTGTGGGTTTGTCACGGCAGATGTCCTTGTGAAAGGACTTAGTCGTGGAGCCATCGCTACGGGTTAGGTCAAAGGGGTTAAACCGGACAAGGGGACACGGGGATTTTATACTAGTTCGGCCCCTTCAAGGAAGGTAAAAGCCTATGTCTAGTTGTGATTGGTATTGCTAGGGTTTGGAAGGCCAGGGAGCGAATCTGCTTTGTCTGGCTCTCGAGTTGTTGTCTGTCCCTAAACCGCTGCTGGGTTGTCCCTTTATATACATAGGTTGACGCCCGCCAGGCTACAGAGTCCCTGAGCCGGATCATAAACGTGTCCGGTTCGGTCTCTATCCTTCCTATCTTACAATACAAGTTACATGACTAGGTCGGTTTACATTTACAGGCTTTAACCCACCTTTGGGCCTTGGGCCTTCGTGAAGCGCCATCATCCTTGCATCTTCATGGGCTTCTAATCTTCAAGGAGTTAACCCGGCTACATAAGGTCGGTTTACCTCCAGTAGTAATATCCCCAACAGGTACGAAAGTAATCCAGGAGTGGATCACTAGACAGCGGTCAAGAACATCCTCAAATACCTGAAAAGGACTAAGGATATGTTTCTCGTTTATGAAGGTGACAAAGAGCTTGTCGTAAATGGTTACGTCAATGCAAGCTTTGACACTGATCCGGATGACTCTAAGTCACAAACCGGATACGTATTTATATTGAATGGTGGAGCTGTAAGTTGGTGCACTTCCAAGCAAATCATCGTGGCAGGATGTACGTGTGAAGCGGAGTACATAGCTGCTTCGGAAGCAGCAAATGAAGGAGTTTGGATGAAGGAGTTCATATCCGATCTAGGTGTAATACCTAGTGCATCGGGTCCAATGAAAATCTTTTGTGACAATTGTAAGTGCATCTAGTGCCACCCCTAGTTGGTTTTGGAGTATTGACGACAAACCTAGTTGAGGGACTAATGTGTTTGTGAGAATTGCAGGATAACACAGGTAGAAGTCCCTCATTGATTCGGTTTTCCTACCAGAGATGACCCCTAAAAATGTATGAAGACATTGAAGTCAAAGGTGGTATGTGAAGACATTCACATTGAAGACTATGACAAGAGAAGACATCGCATGAAGACTATGGAGCGCGAAGACTTAGATCTTTCATAGTTCTTTTTCTTCTTTGTTGAGTCATAGGAACCACCGTACTATTAAGTGGGGTCCAAGAGAACCAGTCAGAATGACTGAAGTGATGCTTAACCAAAATCCTATGTCTTCGAGTGAAGACTATGAGAGCAAATCTTGTCCAGAGTTGGATAAGTCAGCCTTGCTTGTAGCCCAAGTAAAGTTTCCGTGTGTGTTTGAAATCTGACCGTTAGAACACGTGTCAGTTCCTTAGTGACCGAGGGTCATTTCGGACAAATCAGGTCGGGTTGCCTAGTGGCTATAAATAGCCCACCCCCTACAACCATAAACAGTTGGCTGCTCAGAGTTAGTGTACGGCTTTTGTCGTTTGAGAGCAACCCACCTCGAAGCCTTTGAGAGAGAATTCCTTGCGAGGATAAAACCCTAACCACCCAGAGCCAAAGAGAGTTAGGCATCACTAAAGTCTTCCTGTCTGTGTGATCTGAAGACTTATTACACTTGAGGACTGTGAATCCTCTAGCCGGTTAGGCGTCTGTAAGTGCATCTAGTGCCACCCCTAGTTGGTTTTGGAGTATTGACGACAAACCTAGTTGAGGGACTAATGTGTTTGTGAGAATTGCAGGATAACACAGGTAGAAGTCCCTCATTGATTTGGTTTTCCTACCAGAGATGACCCCTAAAAATGTATGAAGACATTGAAGTCAAAGGTGGTATGTGAAGACATTCACATTGAAGACTATGACAAGAGAAGACATCGCATGAAGACTATGGAGCGCGAAGACTTAGATCTTTCATAGTTCTTTTTCTTCTTTGTTGAGTCATAGGAACCACCGTACTATTAAGTGGGGTCCAAGAGAACCAGTCAGAATGACTGAAGTGATGCTTAACCAAAATCCTATATCTTTGAGTGAAGACTATGAGAGCGAATCTTGTTCAGAGTTGGACAAGTCAGCTTTGCTTGTAGCCCAAGTAAAGTTGTCGTGTGTGTTTGAAATCTGACCATTGGAACACGCGTCAGGTCCTTAGTGACCCAGGGTCATTTCGGACAAATCAGGTCGGGTTGCCTAGTGGCTATAAATAGCCCACCCCTTACAACCATGAACGGTTGGCTGCTCAGAGTTAAAGTACGGCTTTTGTTGTTTGAGAGCAACCTACCTCGAAGCCTTTGAGAGAGAATTCCTTGAGAGGATAAAGCCCTAACCACCCAGAGCCAAAGAGTGTTAGGCATCACTTAAGTCTTCTTGTCTGTGTGATATGAAGACTTATTATACTTGAGGACTGTGAATCCTCCAGCCGGTTAGGCGTCGCGTTCTGAGCATCCAAGAGTCATTGTGGATCACCGGTGAACGAAGTCTGTGAAGGTTTGGAAGTCTACCTTGAAGACTTACCAGAGTGATTGGGCGAGGACTGGGTGTCCTTATCTCAAGGGGAATAAGGTGAAGACGAGGTCTTCTGAGTTGAATCTCAGCCTCCCTAACCAGACGTACAGTTGTCACAGCAACTGGAACTGGTCCAACAAATCATTGTCTTCAACGAGTCACTGGTTTCATCCTTCCCTTCCCTTTACTTACTGTTGGTTCTTGTGAAGTCATTGTACGATAGCATCACCATTCGACTTCACTAAGTGATTACTTGTTCCGATTGGTTTCACAATATCTTCCTACCTGATCCTTACTGCCTAGCTGCTATTAGTCATTGTGCTTTCACTTCATTGAATACTTGACTATGGTTTGCCTAGTGTAGTCTACCTTCCGCTGCATGGTAATAGGTTCATTTCTATTGTTTGTCTTTGAAACTTACATGTTTTGAAGACTTTCATAAAAATCGCCTATTCACCCCCCCTCTAGTCGATCACTAGCACTTTTAATTGGTATCAGAGCAAGGTACTCCCTTGTTCTGTGTGATTCGGTTTAACCACCTGGAGTTTTAGCTATGTCAACTGCAGGGATAATTAAAGTCTCCGCTGCGTGCCCCGTCTTCGATGGAACTAAATATCCCTACTGGAAGAATAAGATGTGCATGCATCTTGAAGCCATTGATGTCGATCTATGGCATGTCGTCAAGAATGGCGTTCCCAAGGCTGGAGAAGGTGTCACTGCCGCTGATGTCAAGAAGTTCGTTCAACTGGACTCTACTGCCAAGAATATCATCTGTGGTCATCTGACCAAAGGACAGTATGGCCGCGTGAGTGCTTTGGAAACATCTAAGCTAGTCTGGGACTGGCTCTCCAAGGTCAACGAAGGCGTTTCAACCGAGAGAGATCAGAGAATCAGTGTCCTTCGCAACATCTTCAACCGCTTCAAGAGAAATGACAATGAGAATGTCCAGCTCACGTTTGATCGACTCACTGACATCACAAATGAGCTTCAAGCCCTTGGTGCTACTGAGATCACCAAGCATGAAGTCGCCAAGACACTCCTGAGATCACTTGACAGTTCGTTTGACACCCTAGCCCTGATGATTCAAGAACGTCCTGATTTCAAGACACTCGATCAGTTTGACATACTTGAGAGGCTCAACACACACGAGTTTCAGCTTTCTGAGAAAAGAGACATCTACGGTCCCAACTATGGGCGAACTCGTGCCTTGAAGGCAAAAGCTGTCTCCTCATCTGAAGAAGAATCTAACAGCAGTTCCGATGATCCTGAAGACATTGGAAAGGAGCTTGCTATGCTTGTGAAGAAGTTCCAAAAATTCACCAAGAAGAAAGGCTTCAGAAAGTCTTCACGATCAAGCTCAAGGAATGATGAAGCCTCTGCTCATGACTACAAGAAGAGAACATGTCACAAGTGCAAGAAACCTGGCCACTACATCTCTGAGTGTCCTCAGTGGGACAATGAGAACAACAAGAAGAAAAAGAGCAAGGAGTATGACTCTGACGACAAAAAGAAGAAGAAGAAATACTCAAAGTCTTCTTCCAAGTCTTCCTCAAAGTCTTCATCACACAAGAAGAGCTCATCTGGCAAGGCACGTGCGTTTGTTGGCAAGGAAATGGATTCTGAGGAGGAGTCTGCTTCTGAGGAGGCGGAGGTGGAGTCTGAGGAGGAGTCCGATTCTGGAGTTGCGAGTCTGGCTACAACATACGTTGCCAAGTCCATCTTCAACACTGAAGACAATGACTTCATCACCGACACCGATGCAAATAACAAGGACTACTCTGCTCCTTCCTACTGCTTCATGGCACGCGGTGCCAAGGTAAACACACGCACTACTCACTATCAAACATCTAGTGACGATGACTCTGATTGTGGTTCCAAACCCAGCTACAAAACACTTGCTAAAATTGCAACTGAACAACAGAAAGCTATGGAACACATTCAAAAACTGTTAGAAAAAAGCGATGATCTGTTAGACGCTAAAATGACTCGATCTCGGTCCTTAATTGAAGACATCAAAAATCTCCATGTTAAGTACGAGGAACTTGAAAGTCGTCATGAAACGCTCTCAACAACTCATGAAAGGCTTTCCAATGATTATCTTCAAAGGAAGCAAGATCTTGAGAAATTGAGAGCGGCTCATGAAGATCTTCAAAAGGAAAACGAGTCACTTCGCGCCGAACAGATCAGTTCAGCTCAGGAAGGATTTGAACCACCATGTCTTAAATGCATTGAGTGTGATAACGCTACTTCTGTTGCTGAATGTTCTACTGCTGCTACTATTGCAATATCTTCAACTGTTGATGTGGTAACTAACCCCTCTGCTGAGGATACCACTGCCATTGCTGATGAGAATGCTAGGTTGAAGACACTGCTTGAAACAGGGATGTACAAAAGTCTCAAAGGGCATCAGACACTATGTGATGTCCTCAAAAGGCAGATCCTGAACCGAAACCCTAGGAAAGAGGGTGTTGGGTTCGAAAGGAAAATGAATGATGATGGCTCTTACTGGAATCCTGAGCAGTACCCCAAAACCACATGGGTTGCTGCAAAGGAACCTTCAGCAGATCCATCCACCCTATCTGGCTTCACTTGTGCTAACCCCATTGTTATTGATGAATCCTTTGATGCAAACTATAAACTGTTTAAGAATCAGAATGGTGAAGTGTTTTCCAGGTATATTGGTACTAACTGCAGGAATGGACCGCCTATGAAGAAGATGTGGGTGCCGAAAAGGTGTTTGGAGAATCTTCCTGTGAATGTCATCATGACACCGCAGGTGAAGAAGACAAACCCCAGACCACAGGCTTCATATGGTCCAAAGGCTTCATACAGACAGAGGACTCACCTGAGTCGCACTAACGCAAATGTTTTGCAGGGAAGCCATACTCAGGCCTATGAATATGAGCGCGGTTCATCAAACCGCCATGTTCATAAGACCAAGAACTATTCTGCTTATTCTTATGAGTACTATTGTCCTCCTGCAAGACTTTTTGCTAGGGCTCGAAAGCCAAAGTTCTCAGATGCTACACTTAGACTCATTGCTTTGAAGCCACCCTTGAAGATGTGGGTGGCTAAGAAATCTTAACTCTCTTTTGCAGGGAAAGGTCTCCAGACGAAAACCAAAATCGTCTAACACTATTGCTAGGGACCTTACACATCTTGTAGGCCGCAAGATCAAATGCCCAAATGGTCTTATTATGTACTTTGTTCCTGAGTCGCTTGCTACTTGCCCTATCAGTCCTAATCTCGATCTAAGCTTTAATAATCCACTGGTTCGTCAAATGTTTTTGCTTCACAATTCTCTTCGTGAAGCCTATCCCCCTAACTGCACTGTAGGGTACAACACCAGCAGCTTTAGAATGGATTATTGATAGTGGGTGTACCAATCACATGACTGGCAAGCGAAGCCTTCTCATGGACTCAACTTTACGTCCATGTGACAAAAGTCACATCACATTTGCTAACAGTGGTAAAAGCAAGGTATTGGGTCTAGGTAGAGTTGCAATCTCAAAGGATCAACACATGGATAAAGTCATGCTTGTTGAATCCCTTGGTTTCAACTTAATGTCTGTCTCAACGCTTTGCGATTTAAACATGATTGCGATTTAAACGGAGTCCAAACGGAATGAAACCTTCGGGAACGTGATTTTTGGAACAAACATGATCCAGAGGACTTGGAGTGGACGTCAAGCAATCAACGAGGAGGCCACGAGGCAGGGGGCGCGCCTACCCCCTGGGCGCGCCCTCCACTCTCGTGGGCCCCTCATTGCTCCACCGACCTACTTCTTCCTCCTATATATATCCACGTACCCCGCAAACATCTAGGAGCACCATGAACCCTATTTCCACTGCCGCAACCTTCTGTACCCAAGAGATCCCATCTTGGGGCCTTTTCTGGAGCTCCGCCGGAGGGGGCATTGATCACGGAGGGCCTCTACATCAACTCCATGGCCCCTCCGATGATGTGTGAGTAGTTTACTTCAGACCTTTGGGTCCATAGCTAGTAGCTAGATGGCTTCTTCTCTCTCTTTGGATCTCAATACAAAGTTCTCCTTGATTCTCTTGGAGATCTATTCGATGTAACTATTCTTTTTGCAGTGTGTTTGTCGAGATCCGATGAATTGTGGGTTTATGATCAAGTTTATCTATGAAAAATATTTGAATCTTCTCTGAATTCTTTTATGTATGATTGGTTTATCTTTGCAAGTCTCTTTGAATTATCAGTTTGGTTTGGCCTACTAGATTGATCTTTCTTGCAATGGGAGAAGTGCTTAGCTTTGGGTTCAATCTTGCGGTGCTCGATCCCAGTGATAGAAAGGGAAACGACACGTATTGTATTGTTGCCATCGAGGATAAAAAGATGGGGTTTACATCATATTGCATGAGTTTATCCCTATACATCATGTCATCTTGCTTAAGGCGTTACTCTGTTCTTATGAACTTAATACTCTAGATGCATGCTGGATAGCGGTCGATGAGTGGAGTAATAGTAGTAGATGCAGGCAGGGGTCGGTCTACTTATCTCGGACGTGATGCCTATATACATGGTCATACCTAGATATTCTCATAATTATGCTCAATTCTGTCAGTTGCTCAACAGTAATTTGTTCACCCACCGTAATACTTATGCTCTTGAGAGAAGCCACTAGTGAAACCTATGGCCCCCGGGTCTATTTTCCATCATACAAGTTTCCAATCTATTTTATTTTGCAATATTTACTTTCAATCTATATCATAAAAATACCAAAAATGATCTTGCAAGTGGTCGTGAAGGGATTGACAACCCCTTTATCGTGTTGGTTGTGAGGTTCTTATTTGTGTGTGTGGGTACGAGGTGACTCGTGCGTGGTCTCCTACTGGATTGATACCTTGGTTCTCAAACTGAGGGAAATAGTTACACTGCTTTACTGCACCACCCTTTCCTCTTCAAGGGAAAACCAACGCAGTGCTCAAGAGGTAGCAGTAACCCTCGAGCACTCTGGTTTTCCTCGAAATAACCCGGAACACTTCCGGTATCCGAATATAGTCGTCCAATATATCAATCTTTATGTCTCGATCATTTCGAGACTCCTCGTCATGTCCGTGATCACATCGGGACTCCAAACTACCTTCGGTGCATCAAATCACATAAACTCATAATACCGATCATCACCGAACGTTAAGCGTGCGGACCCTACGGGTTCGAGAAATATGTAGACATGACCGAGACACGTCTCCGATCAATAACCAATAGCGGAACCTGGATGCTCATATTGGCTCCTACATATTCTACGAAGATCTTTATCGGTCAAACCGCATAACAACATACGTTGTTCCCTTTGTCATCGGTATGTTACTTGCCCGAGATTTGATCGTCCATATCTCAATACCTAGCTCAATCTCACTACCGGAAAGTCACTTTACTCATTCTGTAATGCATCATCCTGCAACTAACTCATTAGTTGCATTGTGTGCAAGGCTTATAGTGATGTGCATTACCGAGAGGGGCCAGAGATACCTCTCCGACAATCAGAGTGACAAATCCTAATCTTGATCTACGCCAACTCAACAAGTACCATAAGAGACACCTATAGAGCACCTTTATAATCACCCAATTACGTTGTGATGTTTGGTAGCAAACAAAGTGTTCCTCCAGTAATCGGGTGTTGCATAATCTCATAGTCATAGGAACATGTATAAGTTATGAAGAAAGCAATAGCAGTAAACTAAAACGATCAAGAGCTAAGCTAATGGAATGGGTCAAGTCAATCACATCATTCTCCTAATGATGTGATCTTGTTTATCAAATGACAACTCATGTCTATGGTCAGGAAACATAACCATCTTTTATCAACGAGCTAGTCAAGTAGAGGCATACTAGTGACACTCTGTTTGTCTATGTAATCACACATGTATTATGTTTCCGGTTAATAGAATTCTAGCATGAATAATAAACATTTATCATGAAATAAGGAAATAAACAATAACTTTATTATTGCCTCTAGGGCATATTTCCTTCATAGGGGTCCTAAGCTAGGCGTTTTGGAGCGATGGTAACATGGACACAGGATTTTACCCAGGTTCGGGCTCTCTTAAAGAGATAATACCCTACGTCCTGCTTTTGATTGTATTGATATGGGGATAGTACATAGTACATGTATCTACCACGAGATTGTAGTAATGAATATGAGATGTTCTATTGACTAGCCTGGCCTCGGTTTATATAACACACTAGAGGCCTAGGGTTTAGAGGAGTCCTTGTCTTGGGCGCCAAGTCTTGTGGAATCCTCCTTTTATGCGGCATGTGCTGCCCGAAGTGGCCCATATGTGAACCGCCATGGGGGTCCTCGCCCTGATCCAGCTGGTCGGGAGACAACATGGTGAGTACCCCCTAGTCCAGGACACCGTCAGTAGCCCCCTGAACCGGTCTTCAAGTTGGGGACGCTCCTCGATTCTTCCAAACGGTTCTTCATCTTTGGTCTTCAGTCTTGAAAATTGTTTCAACAAATCTTCTCATCTTCGATCTTGAGGATCGCCGAAGTGAATCCAAAGAGTCTACACGTCGGGTATCCGAGGAGCCCCTTTAAGTTTTCGGCCTTTAGCAATGCCTTGTTATTTTTTACGCCACACCTCATGTTTGAAGTTGTTCCCGTGCGGAGGTGTCCTCTTGCGTCCGAGATATCTTTTGCAGCCGAGCACCAACGCTGGACCGCTTCCGAGCTCCAATGCCAGAATGTATCCGAGCTCCAACACCGGACTATATCCGAAGTGTCATAGATTACCTCGGTCTTGAAAAAGTTAAAAGGGTAGAACCGAGCTTAATGCCGAACATGCCCTCTATGGAGCCAACCACTTGCACCCGAGCTTTATGCCGGACTGCTTCTGAGGTGATGCACCACCTCAGGATTGGGCTGATTGTTTGCAGATTTTATTTTCGATTGATGCAATTTATTTACTGACGAGATATATAGCCAGTAGCCCTGAAGATGTGTGTGTCGGCCTAAAACCCGAGATGCACATTAGATGAGATAGTGATTGGCGGACGGGCCCTTGAGAGAGGGTCTCGAGAAGTCACCGTAATATGTTATCTTGACGCCGGATAGGTCCTAGATAGTTCCTATTGTTATCCGAAGATGCGTTTGCCCATAGTTCGGTGAAGCCAAACACTCGGCACTTTGAATTTTCTGTATTGAATAGGCAATGCAGTAGCCCCCGAGACACTGGTCGGATGGCAACACCAAATCAGGGGATCGATGTGCCCCTTTAATATTAGTAAATGATAAGCCCAAAGCCCAGTAGCCCCTGAGCCTTAATGTGGACAGAGTGGCCGAATTTAGGATCGATGTCCAGAGTAAAATCACAAATTATGTGTAATGATTCTATGTATCCAAGTACTCTACATCATTAATGCTTAGATCCGCATTGTACAAAACTTTGTTGACCGACCATCGGCTTCAACCTCCTCGGCCAGTAGCCAGGGAGTATTTGTCGCACTTTATAAAGCCTTTATGAGGGCAAAGATTTATGACAAACAAGGTAATCCGGCCATACGGTTTTGTAAACAAAGGTATGCAGAGAGAATGTTATATTACTATGTAATGTAAAAAACATCTTCCAAAGAAAATAGTCCCGCTATCGGTTCCTTTCTTTGGGTTGTCATGCCGACCATGATCATGAAACCTCACCTCCGATCAATGCGGGAGAAAAATATTGAGGATTTAGTTTCGGGAAAGTTCCCGAACCATGTGGTCTTTAGTGAACCTAATTTTCACTTCCGTCGTTGCCGACCAATTATATCCTTTAAGATTGCTAGCTTTCGGCTTCACCCAGTATGAGGTACTAACTCGGATGACCCGGTAGTAACAATCACAGAGGTGCTCCCTTTACCGCCTAGCCGAACAATCGGGAACGTAGGGGTAAGCACAGGAGCCAGTCAACCCAGCTTGGTCAAAATCTTAATTCAAATTGATGCATATTTATGGCTTTATAACGATAATTACGGAAGGCACCGCTTGTATACTGAATACAAACACTGATGATATATGTTTATTTTGACTCCGTTGTGACTGTTTATCAGTTGAAAGTGGCCCATCGTCGGCTTCTACCCTTTGTAGATGCTATGCAGGGTGTTTCCGTAGTAACAAGACAACCCTTAGCCGATATCTCGGTGCCTGAAGGCGGTTGTGTTAGCGGAAACAAGGCAATTAGATATGCGGGCTTTATTACTTTCACTTAGTCATAGGAGTTTTAAACTGGGGAAGCTAGCTACGAGCCCCCGGTTAGTGTTCGCCACCGACCGAAGTCTATCCATTAACACTTCGGCCAATGTTATGAAAGTCCCATCGTTTATCACGTGGTAATCGGTATCGATCTATAGTTTGACATCGTCATCGGATCACTGACTAGTTTACGCCCATTGTGACAGTCAGTTTTTGGCTTTCTCCACTGAGGTGCTTAACCATTCGAGTTGGAAGCACAATCGCAGTGGTTCTCCCTTTGCACACCTAGCCGAACAAAGCGGCACATAGGAGGCAAGCACAGGAGCCGAGCAACCCAACTATTGACCGAAGACACAATTCGAAACCGATGCATATATAGCAATATCCGAGAATGTTTTTGCCGAATCTCTAAAGGTGTCCGGCGTTGCACTACGAGACTTATGCTGGAAACACACAAATAGTTTAAAAGTGCCATAGGCTTGGAAAACCAAAAACTTTAGTAAAACTTTACGCCCGAACTAAATCAAGTCATTTGGTGCCAATCCAAAAATTGGTCTTACTTTTGTGCTTCTGTCGTGCATTAATATAACACATCCGATCTCAATACTTCAAGTGGGTCAGCCTACGGCTGCAACCTCCTATCCCGAAGGCGGAGTATTGCTTGTTAAGCCAGTTTTGCAAACTAAACCCGAGCGGCATTAGAGAGAAAACAGGCTATACGACTATTGACCACACACTCGAGTCGAGAAAGGAGTGGTAGAAAAAGACTTTGCAATGACTTAGAAGAACACTTATTATGAAATGGCTCATATAAATTTAAGAGCCTCAGTTAACACGGGTAAAGAAAACTGGTTTTTAGCAAACCTCGTTTATGACAAACATATTTTAGCATAAGTATAATGTTTGGTCGAACCGACCAAGAATTAAAAAAACTAAGCATGGAAGCAACTTAGCTGGTTAATGTGCTCGGTGTCGATGCGCGGCCCGAGCTTACGGCTGGACGAGGTCCTAGCCTCCAAGTCGGTCCTGAGGTGGCGGAGCGAAGAGCTCGGCACTCCGAAGTGGTGACATAGCATGGCTAATGTGGTGGGGTGGAACCTCCAGTCCGAATGAGGCAATGGAGCAGGCCGGCAGTATGACGCCGAAGTCCGTGGTGAGGGTTAATGATATTATGACAAAGGCCCGGTCCAGCCGAGGTGACAGCGCTGCCCAACCCGGATCATTTACGTGTGCATTAAAAATAGTGCAAGCCGGAGATAATAGTAATAATAAAAAAAAAATTCGTTGTACAATTATTAATTTATGCAAAGTGAGTAATAAAAGAAATATGGCCCGTGTGCTGAACACTCGATGAGGTAGAGCTCTTTCAGCGATGCCGAAGTCCCCGAGGCAACCGGACATGTCCATATGGCAATTAGACCAACACGGTGATCACACAAGCCGATTTACGCCGATTGGGAAGACAGCGTCGGCTTGCCGGAGCGACCGCGTGACGCAGTCGAAGTCGATTACCTACACATGTGAAATAGTGCAGTCCAAAAAATAATAATATAAATATAGAAGAAAAAACCTCACATAATTAATTTACGCAGAATAATTTTTTAAGAGATGTGGCCTGGCTTCGAAGCCAATGTCGGTGCAGGGCGCTGGCGTGACAAACTCTATATTCACAGGGCGGTCCGAGTCCCCGATGAGGCATTCGCCGAACTACGGACGGGAAACTGACCGAACCATCACACAACCATCGTTAATGCGGCCATCACTTGACAGACCTGTGTACAGATGATGGAACAAACCAGAGTAATAATTCCTCGGAAAAAGTAAACCCAAGCAATAAAAAATCACTAGGATTAATAGCACCTGGTTTATCTGTTGTAGCAATCTGAAGAAAGATTACTCCCAAAATTGGGACTTGATCCACACACCCATTGCCTGATGGGCGATGAAGCGACGGCATGGCGATGCTGGCAAAGGTTGGCTTGCCAGGCAAAGTCCTCGGTCCAGCTAACGTGATGAAGCTGGTCGGTTGGTGACGCTGAAGTCTCCGAAGTAGGTTGATGAAGAGATGGCGAAGCCCCCGGTCTAGCTGAGGTGACGGAGCGGGTCGGTAAGGAGACGTTGCAGCTGCCATGTCAGCCGAGGTGTTGAAGCAATTTGGCGTGATGGACATCGGCTTCAAGAAGCAACAGTGCGGCCATGCCAATGCATGTCGTGACTTGTGACGCGGTCAATGTCGGCTTGATGAAGTGACCATGTGATGATGCCGGTGTGCCCGCTCTGTGTAATCTATCGGGCGGCGATGTTGGTGATGGTTTATCCTTCGCGATGCCCAACTCTTGTTCGGCTCGTCGAGATGATGATCCAAATAAGTTGAGCTCGGCTCAACAAAGCAACGACATGTCTAGTGCAGGTCGGCAGCCATGGAGTAATGTTGCCGGACTGGTTTGACACCAGCGTGATGGTGAAGAATACCTCAGAGAAGGCTTAAAATTTTATGGGCACGTGTTTAAGAACAATGCACAATACGCTAGAAAGAGATTCTTCCAAAAAGGTTGTTCAATATCCTGTTCATGAAGAAAGATGAACTCGGGTCGGATTCGTATTCGCACAGAAAATAGATCTGAAAAGTGATGCACTAATCAGAAGGTTACCGGAGTTTGAACGGTCAGATCGAGATGCAATTTTGAGAGATGGTAGATATGGAAATTCCGCAGAATATGAACGGTTGGATCTTCCAAATAACCTCCGAGCTAGGATCTGGAGACCACGCCCTAAACTCGTCCGGATTCCCATTCAGACTCGACAGGCCTCCGGTATATGATAGATCGCCGGAGATTCCTCCATCGGAAGGCGACAAAATTTTACAGGGTTGTTGTATACTCAATTCCGCACAATTCCACCAAAGGGTTCGTCAAATCGACTTCCAAGGAGACGGTGACAGCGAAAACAAGTCTGTTGTACAGAAAAAACTGTGCGATCGCACGAGGGCAATGTTGACGATGGGCCCTCAGGCTTCATGGACGACTTTTCCATGGTCTCGGTTGAGATTTGAGCTGATGATGATGAAAGTATTTGTCTGATCTTAATGATCTGGCGTGGAGTGCGGTCCTCGATCTAGCCGAGGTGACCAGTCGAGTCGGCGACAAAGATGCCCACATCGACCATGAAGCTCGGCTCCGATGCGTAGATCGCGTCGGAGACGATCTGAATTCCCATCGCACCGTGGCAACTGCCAGCAGGCTCTCAATAAAAGCAACAATGTCGGTTCTATATTTGGCATATCTCGTAGTAGGGGTCCTAAGCTAGGCGTTTTGGAACGATGGTAACATGGACACATGATTCTACCCAGGTTCGGGCTCTCTTAAAGAGATAATACCCTACGTCCTGCTTTTGATTGTATTGATATGAGGATAGTACATAGTACATGTATCTACCACGAGATTGTAGTAATAAATATGAAATGTTCTATTGATTAGTCTGGCCTCGGTTTATATAACACATCATAGACCTAGGGTTTAGAGGAGTCCTTGTCTTGGACGCCAAGTCTTGTGGAATCCTCTTTGTATGCGGCATGGGCTGCCCGAAGTAGCCCATAAGTGTAACCGCCATGGGGATCCTCGGCCCGATCCAGCTGGTTGGGAGACGACGTGGTGAGTACCTCCTAATCCATGACACCGTCAATCGGCAAGGGTAATTTTTTTCAAAAAAACAGAAAAATTAAACCCTCACGAGGCTAGTCTTTTTAGTATGTCTCTGCGGATACGGTACTCAAGTCGCCGTGGGGAACCTATAATGGGTCGGCCCAGTTACCACATGAAGATGTCATGTCCAAGTCATGCACTTTTTCATTCAATTTTTAGTGTTTTGCTGTATTTTTCACTATTGTTTATTTTCCTGAAAAAAGGGGATCATGGATTTGAAAAATGTCAAACATTGTAAACAAAGATGTTTTTAATGTATTAGAAAAATATACAATCCGAATGAAAAAAAAGAAAATTTTAATCATGTGTACTAAAAATGTCCGTGATGCTGAAAAAGCCACATGTTTAAAAAATGTGGTGATAGTTAAAAAATGGTTATGAAATGTAATTGAAAGTATTTGTGTAATATTTTAAAAAATGTTTGTACATTTCTAAAAATCCACATTACATGAAAAAATGGTTCGCGAGTTTTAAAAATGTTTTCATGCCATTTTCAAATAATATTTGCATAATGTAGAAAATGTGTGTGACACTTTAAACAAATAGTCACACGTTGCCCAAAAATGTTCATGACATTTTTTTGAAATGTAAAGCAAAGTTCACGTAGGTAATTTTTTATTATTTCCAACTCAAAAATAATGATATTTTTAAATTAATAGTTGCGTGTTTAGAAAAATGTTCATGTAGTTTCCAAGATATTTCTACAATGTAAAATAAGTCTTTATACTTTTAAGAATATGTATTTCTATTAAAAAATTATAGTGCATATTCTAAAAATGTTACCTTGTATTTGAAAGAGTGTTCAAAACATGTATTTTTAAGAATTGCACATCATGCATTTAAAATATGTCCAATATGTATTAGACAATATTTCTCATGTGCGATAAAAATGTAAATTGTACACTGAGAAAAAGTAGACATGTATTAAAAATATATAAATTGAGAAACAAGCAAAAAAGCAAGGAAATCCGAGAATATGAAGAAAATCAAGAATGAAACAAATGAAAACCAAAGTATATGAAGAAAGAAAGGAGATCGAAGAAAACCATTGAGAAAATATCAAATAAAAAACAAACCCAAAGGAAATCGATGAAAAAACGAAGATAAACCAAAGAAAGAGCAATAGAAAACGAAAAAGAAAAAAGAAAACAAAGCAGGTGAAGTAATCTACA
Source organism: Triticum dicoccoides (assembly GCF_002162155.2). NCBI lineage: Eukaryota > Viridiplantae > Streptophyta > Magnoliopsida > Poales > Poaceae > Triticum > Triticum dicoccoides. Next base: position 354,293,752 of record NC_041380.1, read on the forward strand.
GCGACACCGCTAGAGTAGTGAGCGATTGTGATAATGGGCTGGTCCGTTAGGCCAACTCCACCGCGCGACCCAAATCATTCATAAATGTCCGTTTGCATCAAAACACGGCCCAACACTAGACCTCAAATGGACAAAGTTGTCCGCGAATGTCCGTTTTGGTCCGGCGCGACCCCAAATCTGAAGCAAAGTTGGGCAACAAATGGGTCTGTGCGGACACAAACAGACGTTGTCCTCGTCCTCTCTCGTCCGCTCATGTTCTCATCTGGCCCACGTATCAGCGACCCACAGCGAGCCACTCGTGACCTCGTTGATCTTGCTCCCCGCGCCGGCAGCCGGCCGCCCACCGCCGCCGCGTCCGTCACTACGCGCCCTGCGCCAGCCGCTGCGCCGGCCGACGGGCGCCCCGTGCCCGTCGCCCGCTGTCGCGCGCCCCGCGCCCCGCGCCCGTCGCCGCGCGCAGCAACAGACGCGGCGCGAGGAGGAGAAGAAGCGGCGGCAGGAAGTGCGTCGGCGTGGGGTTCCTCCGCCGCTTCGCCTTCAAGCCGCTCAGCCAGAGCCCGCTCCTCGGGCCCTCCTCCGCCACGTGCATCTGGCTCCACGCGCGGCGTCGTCCACCTGCTCGCCAACATGCTCAGCCTCGTGCTTGTCGGGCTCAGGCTCGAGGGAGTGGGTGCCGGCGAGATTGGTTAGGGCTGCTGCAGGGCGGCGAGCTCGGATGATTTGGGTGGGTT
>NC_041380.1:354294691-354329083 GCF_002162155.2 Triticum dicoccoides
AGGCCGCGACAGAGGAGCTGAGGGCGGGGCAGGACGGCGGCGAGGCGGCGGAGCATGGGGCGGGACGGGGCAACAGCGAGACGGAGCGAGCTCAGGCGCGAGGCGACGGCGTGCGCGGGACGGCACGGCGAGGCGGTGGCGCACACGGGACGGCATGGCAAGCTCGGGGCGAGGCGGCGGAGCGCTGCGACTAGCCGGGACGGACCTTTGAGGCCCCAGAGGCCTTCTGCACGTTGGGCCCAGCTGCCTCATACACATGTCCATCCTTCGGACGTCCGTCCAATCGTTCCTCAAACTGTTCAAAACGGACATCCGGATAGAGTCTAGCGATGGAGTTAGCCTTAGTTTTCCAGGCAGCAAGCCTGGTAAGCTATCTCAAATAGTTTTCCGTCTCTGGTCCTATGCACTGGGCCAGCACATTAACTTTGACCAAATAACTTTGATCAAACCCATACTGCAAAAGCCACAGACCATACAGCATGCCAAAACCGACCTTTTCCAATTCAGCTCTAGGATTCAGCATGATACCGTGGAAGTAAATTTCATTGGTTCAGTTTCTATTACCTAACGATTTTTTATATCCGTGATCTGCTATAATCTGGTGCATCTCATTTTTATTCTAGTTTTTGCAAGAAAACTTCCAATATATTCAATCTCAATCATGACAGCACAAGAAACACCGAAGATTGAAAGAATCGAACCTGTAAACACCTAAACAAAGACGAACGAAGAGCGGATCCAAACAGATCCGTCGAAGACCAACACCGACCGAATCCCGTGAGATCTGACGGAAACACACCTTCACATGCCCTTCAATGAAGCTAAACGCACCATCGAGGCGAGGATAGAATGTGGGAGACATTATTCCTACCGAGGTACATCGCCGTCACACAGCCCCAACAAAGACGTTGAACATAACAAAAATGAGAACGGGCCCCTCCTACTGGCGAGGGGCCGAGGTCCTCTGCACGTCCATGGCCCAAAGGTCATCAGAGATGAGGTGGACCGGCGGCGGCGCCGACGGGAGGAGGAAAGACTTTTCTTGTGAGAGAGGGAAATACTTGACTTGAGAGAATTATATTTTTTTATGCGGAGAAATAATCTTATGCATCTCCTGTTATAAATCTGTAGTTTGTACTATATACAACATGGAGATAACTCAAAAATATATTTCCTGACAGTGTTAGGAGATGCTCACATACTGACAATGAATTATCAACCTAATAACCTAAACAAGTGTCTTCTTGAACAAACACCATAATGACACATCATAATCCTACATGTAAAAGTTGTTGAGCATGTTAACACACCCCTCCATTTTGAAGCTTACGTGACGTGATTAAGACCTTCTGTCCTTTGCTCAGTTCACTGCACCACACACATACCCATACGACCATATCCACGAAAAGTTATATCTGCGCACGCGCATCACCGAGCGCGCGCCTTCCCTTTCCTCTCCTCCTCCTCGTAGCTTCTCTTCCCGGTTCCTCCTCTCTCTCCCCGTCCCGTGCTCGGCCATGCCGGGCGCTAGCTCGCCGAGAGGCCGCGCCGGCGCCGGCAGGAGGTGGTGTGCGCGCGGGGACCTCCTGACCGTGGCCGTCGCCGCGATGCTCTGCTCGGCGACCTACTGCTTCTCCATATGGCACAACGGGCGCAACGCGGCGGATAAGATCGTCATCGGGCCCGCCTCCTTCGTCGTCGCGGGCGCCGCGCTGTGCGGGGGCGACGCCACGGAGCTCGACTTTGCGGCGCACCACACCGCCGAGCGGGCCGGGCTCTCCGTGTCGTCCTCGTCGCCGACGGTCACGGGGCGACGGGCATTGCGCGCGGTCGCGGTGCCCATGGACGGTACCGGGCGCCGTGGCTTGGTGTTGGCGGGGAACTCGGTTGGCAGCTCGGAGGCCGCCGACGCCAAGAAGAGGGCACGGGTCAACGGCGATAAGTTCCGGTCAACACACGCCGGTACCGTCCGCGCGTAGGCCGTAGCCATCTCCTGTCTCGTCCCGGCGATGGCGACGACGGAGCCATGCTATCCTGCCGGTCTTGGCCGGGGTTCCCAAGACGTGGTCGTGTGTTGCATTTCGAAGCTATACTATAGTAAATAATTTACTCAAGGTGCAGTCCTTTTTGGATCTATGTTTGTGAAGATAATATAATTCGGGGCTGTTTCCGCGTAATATCATTGAAGTGGTAGGGACTGGCTGGCATTTAGGTGGGCTAGCCGAGGAGTGTTTTGGATGTTTTGTTCGTCTGATCCGTATATTCGGACGGCAGCTTTGCACTTTAGTGGGCGGCCAGATCAAGAAAGGCGACGCAGCGGGCAACTGCAGCCAGTGACGCCTTCAACCAAAAGAGTTGACCTCGCATTTGCTGTCCATCGTCATCAGTGGAGAAAAACCACCACAACTTGAGTAGTCTGCACAAAAAGAAAATGTCGTTTCTCGTTTGAGTTGATGTGGTCATTGGTACTACAGTATGTTGCTCGTCTAGCTTTGACGTTTACACCTGCGTGTGGGTAAGGGCAAGACTACGAGCATGACCAACGCTCTACCGTGGAGCAGTCGTGGACGAGGTCCAGAAAAAAAATATCACTGCTTGTGCAGAACCTATGTGTGGTATGCGGAGGAAGAAGAGCGTAGTCCACGAGAAAAGCAGTCGTACAGGGGAGGGAAAATGAGCGTGCACAAAAATTCCTTGGACGAACGAAGCAATGGACGTAGAGGCAGGGTTACTCCCGAGCTCCATCCTTCGTAGCCGCCGGATTCATACGGTGGCAATAGTGGCGGACCCAGAAATGAAAGGAGGGTCTGCACGGTCGAGGCCTATTTTAATTGGCTTGGAGTCAAGGATGAAAGTTGCAATTGGACTGAATTTCACTCGATGGTGTAAAGGTCGGCGAGGCCTGAATTTCACTACGGAACGCGGCCTACACACAGTCGTGCCATCTCCTCGTCAATCCTCCCTCTGAATTTCATTGGGTGGACTCCCCTTGCTCTCAAAAACGGTTGTGGTACGACCTCACAGTCAGAGCAACTCCATATCTCCCGCATAACGGCTACTCCCCCTGTCCATAATGTATGCAACACTTTTTTGATGCTACACTAGTGGCAAAAAACTGGACCTCCATCCTACTCTCCTCGAGGTGCTCCAGCACCTGGGCTTCGGTCCACGCTGGCGCAACTGGACCTCCATCCTCCTCTCCACGGCCAGGGCGACCCCGTGTCCCCCATGCTCTTTGTGATTGTCATCGACGTCCTTAACCGCCTCTTCCAGCGCGCCACCTCTCTGGGGCTCCTACGCCGTCTCACTGACCGTCATATGGCCTCTAGCATCTCTCTCTACACGAACGACGTCGTACTGTTTTGCCACCCCGACGAACGCGACCTCTCCATGGCGCGCCGCATTCTTGAGATGTTCGGCACCGTCTCTGGCCTCCGCACCAACCTTGCCAAATGCGCGGCCATCGCCATCCGGTGCCCTCCCGAGCTCCATGGGTACATCTCCGACCACTTCCCGTGCGCAATCGGCGAGTTCCCCGCCAAATATCTTGGCCTCCCGCTTTCCATTCGGAAGATCACTGCCTCTTCCCTCCAACCCTTCGTCGAAAAGCTGGAGAAAAAACTCTCCCCATGGTGGGCGTCCTTGCTCTCCCGCGGCGAGCGTTTGGCCCTCCTCCGTCACGTGTTCTGCGCGATGCCCACGCACATCCTGATCGCCTTGTCTCTGCACCCCTCCATCCTTCGCCAGGTGAATCGCCTCCTCCGTGCGTTTCTCTAGCAAGGGCGGAAGACCACCAATGGAGGCCACTGCCTCGTCAGCTGGGCCAAGGTTTGCCGCCCCTTGGCATGCGGCGGCCTTGGCATTCCCGATCTGCAGCGTTCCGCCCACGCCCTACAAGCCCGATGGCTTTGGCTGCGCAAAACGGACCCCACCCGCCCCTGGCAGCATCTTCACATTCCTTGCAGCCCGGTCGTCAAGGCCATCTTTCGAGCTTCTACCTCCTGGACGACCGGCGATGGCACCACCTGCCTTTTTTGGGAGGACCACTGGATCGACGGGCTCTCCATCGCAGAGCTGGCTCCGCTTTTCCACGCCCTCGTCCCTCGCCGACTTCGCAGGGTCCGCACCGTGGCCGCGGGCCTTGCCTCCCGTGCTCGGATCCAGGACGTGCAGGGCCATCTCTCCCCGGGGGGCTCGTTCAATACGTCATTCTCTGGACGCGGCTCCATCAGGTCACGCTCTCCGCCTCACCAGACGCCCTCACCTGGCGCTGGACCCCGAGTGGTGTCTACTCCGCCAAGTCGTGCTACAAAGCCCTGTTCGTCGGCTCTACTATCGAGCCCTCCTGGCGCCTCACCTGGAAATCCTGGGCACCCCTACGCATCAAGATCTTCATCTGGCTCGCCTTCCAGGGACGATGCTGGACCGCTGATCGACTTGCTCGCCGCGGCCTCACCCACGCCCCTCTCTGCCTCCTCTGCGACCAGGAGCCCGAGACCATGGCGCACCTGCTCGCGGGCTGTGTCTTCTCCAGGCAAACCTGGCACGAAGTCCTTTCTTGGATCCGGGTCCCTAACATGCCTCTACCACCCCAGGCTGTGTTTTCGTGACTGGTTTGCCCAGTCCGTCGAGGACACCCCCACCGCCCTTCGTCGCGGTTTAGCCTCGCTCATCTTGCTCATAGCGTGGCGTATCTGGAAGGCGAGAAACGCTTGCGTCTTCAACGGAGCAACCCCATCTATTCCGCTCCTCGTGCACGACATCAAGGAAGACGCCCGCAACTGGGCCGCCGCCGGAGCCAAGGGGCTCAGCAACATGCTCCCGCCTGCGTAGTTTCTTTTTAGGGGGCGCGCAATCCCCTCTTTGTGCGTGCGCCCTTGTAGTTCTCGCTCACACCCTTGGCGTACGTGCTTGTGAGACCTACCCTGTAACTGCTGCTGTTCTTTTCTTCTATCAATGCAATGATAGGCAAAGCTTTTGCGTATTCGCGAAAAAACTAGTGGCAAAAAATGTCTTACAATATGATACGGAGAGAGTATCATTTATCAGAAGCTGAGGCAGCCCGCTTCCGTGGGGCGCGCCGTGTCTCGGGAGATCAAGATCGGCCGCCGTGATCTAGATTTTTTTAAAACACCTGAATAACTAGGGATGAATGAATCCCTGGTAAGTGTGAGAAATTATCTGTAGGGATATTCATGTGGCAGAGAACAATATGATAGTAAGCTCAAAGGATTCTCGGGACAACAGAGAGTATTTGGGGGCATTTTGTAATAACAAGAGCAACGGGGAATGTTTGTATTTATGGCAAGTGTATGTAGTTTTTCATAGGGGTTGACGGTGGAAGGGAATTGCAAAAGCGATGAGCACAAGTTCTCGGGAGAACATCAGAGAGTATCTTTGAAGTCTTCTGATGAAGCAGGCGATCATATGGAATGAAGGGGCTCTCCGGGAGGAAGTAGTTACGAGAACCTAGAGTTGGAGTTAGTAAAATTGTTTAACCCGAATAGAAAAGAGATCAGAATCGCAGAGTAAGGACAAGGAATAAAAGATGCTAATACCACCCAATAGCGATGTGGGCCCGTAAGACACACAACCATGTTAGTAAATGTTTTGCAATGTCTAGACTCAACTTCGGCCAATGAGTATGGAAGGGGGATTCCTACAGGCACTCGGCTCTAATACCAACTTCTGACACCCCCGATTTGACCGTACACTAATCATACACGCAAACGTATACGATCAAGATCAGGGACTCACGAGAAGATATTACAACACAACTCTAGGCACAAATTAAAATAATACAAGCTTTATATTACAAGCCATGGGCCTCGAGGGCTCGAATACATAATCTTGAATACACAAGGGTCAGCGAAAACAACAATATCTGAGTACATGCATAAGTTAAACAAGATTGCCTTAAGAAGGCTAGCACAAAAGTAGCAATGATCGAAAAGGCAAGGCCTCCTGCCTGGGACCTCCTAACTACTCCTCGAAGTCGAACTCCACGTAGAATCATCCTCGGGATCATCTGGCTTCTGGACTCCATCATATGATCGCAATATCCGGAAAAGGGGGAAAAGAAATAGCAAATGAACCGTGAGTACTCATCCAAAGTACTCGCAAACAAGGATCTACACTACATATGCATCGATATCAATGAAATGGGTAGTATATGTGGACTGAACTGCAGAATGCCAGAATAAGAGAGGCATAGCTAGTCCTATCGAAGACTATGCTTCTGGCAACCTCCATCTTGAAGCATGTAGAAGAGAGTAGCAAGTACAACATCAAGTAGGATCGCATAGCATAATCCTACCTGGAGATCCTCTCCTCGTCGCCCTATGAGAGAGCGATCACCGGGTTGTATCTGGCACTTGAGAGTCACTGGTACGCGTTAGTCCTAAACAAATGGGTTTTAACCCCTTTCCGCGACGGCATTCAGAACCGTCCCCAAGTGAGTGTGGGCGATAGGGGATTCCTTCCCACACGACCCATAAACCATTGCGGATATGCCCTCCTGGCACACACGCTCGGCAAAATGAGGTCGTGTGCGACCGGCGAGCACTTTAATACAGAAATACGTACAGTAGTGCTCAAAAAATACAATTATACATGCGAAATCATTTCTGGTCGTAAGTACATCCCACACAGTCAGTCACCACTAAACGTTTCCCTTTCTATATACATCCCACACAGTCACTACAAGGAAAACGTTTGCGCAAGGTGGCGTAACGCAAACAGTTTTGAAGAGAATGTCGTGTGTGATTGTTCATTAATCCAACACAGTTTATTCCTAAAAATTGTGTGCGTTGCCTGAGGTCATCGCCCACGGTGTTTTCTCATTAACCGTTTGCAATAGGAAAACCCAATTTGCAAGCTAATTGGCCAATTAGCGGGCTAATCGCCCTATTATTAATAATCCATTTACTAACTAATTGACATTCATATTAAGCACATAATATATTCCATTTCCATATTAAGGAAGCAGGATTTCATAATTGAAATACATCGGAGTACAACATGATATAGCTTCATCACTCAGCTACCCCATTACACAACTACACCAGCAGCAAGTTTCACATGCAACATCTAGAACCTTTCAAAATTAGCATCATAGTCGGTACATAGAGAGATGCATCTCATCTGGAAAACTTTTGAAGCGGAAGGCGAATATTGAGCCTTCATTCATATTGAAGGTCTTTGCAACTTTAGGCCAGTGCATGTGGATGATTGACCGTCCATCCTTCCACCTCTTCAGGAACACTTCAATATTGAACCATGCGTGTTGTATGAAAACTTTCCTCGCCTCCTGACCACAAAGGTGGTTTGAGAGGTAATCATCAGTGAAGCCTGAAAACAAGGATGTGCATAAATATCTTCTCTATATTGGAAATGGGACAAAGGAATACAAAAAGGCAAGGTATAATAGTTAGCACCATCTTGTAAACCTCAGTGCTTCTCATCATTTCCCTGCAACACATGTAAGGTAATTAGTCATCAGGTTAAGTAAGGGTTCGCATGCTATCAGTAAAATATGTTGATGATAAATAAGTACATTGCAGATTCAGCAGATTAATTCAAGCCACATGGAAAACCCATTTATCTAAACCAAGCATGATTAAGAACTAGGAAATATAGCACTTGTATATGTTTCTCATGTATTAAGTGCAGCCAAATTCGATTTATTTCTCACATGGTATACAATAACAGAATGCAGCCACATCAATTGAACATCGCATTGCAGAATTGAACCAAGCAGTTAACTAAACACCACAACAAATGAACCAAACGTTAACTGAGCACCACATTGCACAATATAACATACTCCTAATATAAGATCAGATAGTTAACCAAACCAAGCATGCTTAACAACTTGGAAATATAGCAATTGTATTTGTATCTCATGTATTTAGTGTCAGGACCCCGATTCCAAGTCACATCGATCTAGCCGATAACACCTCATATCACTTTGCGGCCTCACGCATGGTATTCCCACGGGTGTCGCCTTACCATGGCCCGGGACCGTATGCGACTTTTGGCTCATATATATGATAGTGTCGCTAGCATCCATATGACAGAGAACCCGAGCCGACATGGCTAGTCGTAAACCCAAAGCGGCACCAACCTATGGGGACATGCATACATGAATCACATCGAGCATGTCGGTCAGCAGCGTGTGAATCCGGGCCATAGCACTGGGCTAACAGGACTCCGGGAACCCGGGCTGTAGCAGGCTAGGCAGGACTCCTGATGTCACCACATGATATTTCCCCGAAGGGACAGACACAGGAACGAAGTGAAACACATGCCGGCCAGTCAAGTGTCCTGAGCAGTAGTGCTGGGCTAGCAGGACTCCGGTGAACCGGGCTGTACCGGACTACTATGGCTCATGGAAGCAGTAGACTACATTTCCCCATAAGAGAGGCTGCCAAGGATAAACAACTAGATTGTCGGATCCCACACATACCAAGCATTTCAATCATACACACAATATGCTCGATATGTGTAAATACAACATGGCATCACAACATAACTCTACGACTCAAGTATTTATTCATAGGCTCCGAGGAGCGAGATATTACAAACATGGGTCTCATGACCCAACATTCAGAGCATACAAGTCAAATCACATGCGGAAGCTTAACATGTCTGAGTACAGACATCTACCAAATGAAAAAGGCTGAGAAGCCTGACTATCTACCAGATCCTGCAGAGGGCACAAGATCGTAGCTGAGGTATCAAGCTAAACGTCGAAGTCCACGCGAAACTAATAGCGAGACTGAAGTCTCTCTGCAAAACATAAATTAAGCAAACGTGAGTACAAAAGTACTCAGCAAGACTTACATCAGAACTAGCTACATATGCATCGGTATCAACAAAGGGGGGGGGGGGTGGTGGAGTTTAACTGCAGCAAGCCAACTTTGACTCAGTGGCTATCTTAAACTACGACTGCAAGTACCTCTTTTGAGGTGGCGCACACGAGTCCACATATTCACCATATCAATACACCACTATGGATCCGCTCCCGTCTCCCTACGAGAACGCCATCCATAGCACTCACGCTTATCTTGCGGGTTTTAGAGTATCCACTTTCACTTGTCTATGAACTATGCAAGGGGTCCAAGTTTCCATATCCGAGGAATTCGGCTATTCGAATAGATAATGATAACCCTGCAGGGGTGTACTTCTTCACACACGCTGCCACCACTTACCATCGTTTACATGACATGTACTCGGCAACCTTCAAGCGGAAGCCCAACGAGGGTGTCGTCCACGGCCTACCTAAACACTCAAGTCTCTAGTCCAGGTTTATCGCCTATCCAGGTTCCATCTGCAGGGAGTCCGGCCGAGGTTTCCACATACGGCCCCGAACGATGTGAACAGGGTTCCCGAGACACCAAACGGGCGCCCGGTACACCGTGCCACGGTGTATCTACCGCATCATAGCCCACCCCTAGGGTCAGCGCTAAGCACGGCCGCCAACACATAACCTACAAACACCAGAAACTAGTTGCAACTCCTGGACAGAGTACTAGGGTGATTAAGAAGCCGAGAGGGTCAATTAAGGATCCAAATGAGTGGTAGTAGCTGTTCATGGATCACAGACACAGAACTCAGTTCCTAAGAACGGTTTCAATGAGACAACCCACCATGTACTCCTACATGGCCTCTCACCGCTACCTTTACCAAATCGTGTTCACACACTTAGCTCACACACAGTAGGACATGTTCATCACCATTCTAATTCATTCCCGATGAATCAGACCCGACACAACTCTATGCAATAGCAGGCATGACAAACAAGCATGAATGAGTAGGCACATCAGGGCTCAAACAACTCCTACTCATGCTAGTGGGTTTCATCTATTTACTGTGGCAATGACATGTCATGTAGAGGAAAGGGGTTCAACTACCGCAACATGTAACAGTTGAATCGTTGTTGTCCTAATGCAATAAAAGAGCAGGAGCGAGAGAGTGGGATTGTATCGGAATGAACAAGGGGGTTTTGCTTGCCTGTCACTTCTGAAGATAATATAGTTCTTCATCGGTGTCATCGATCACGTCGTTGGAACCACGTCTATCGAGAGGGGACAATTACCGGCAAGGGAACATAAACATCATTCAATTAATGCAATGCACAATATGATGCATGATCATTACATGTCAATATGCTGTGTTTTAAGCTAATGCAACTAGCAACATGTTAAATGGAGTTGGTTTGAACCCTAGGTTCAATTCAAACTCCATATGTGAGGGTTTAAATGCCATTTATATGATTTGGCCTAAACAATAGCCATAAGTTGTTCTAACATGCATAAAAATGGTACAGATGGATAGATTGGATTTTTCTAATCATTTTTCATATATAATTTATTTCATTTGGAGTTACGGTTGAATTTATATGATTTTTAGAAGTTTTGGGTATTTTTTGAAAATAAATAAATCGTTTCTGACTTATTTAAAATCCCAGAAGCATATACTGCGTCAGCATAACGTCGGGGTGATGTCAGCAGGTCAAAGGCGTCGACCAGGTCAAACCTGACTAGTGGGCCCACTGGTCAGTGACCTAGTCAACTAACTAAGTTAGTTAGCCCTAACTAACTGGGCTGGGCCCACTAGTCAGTGACTAACCTAACTAACCTAAATAGGATTAGCCCTAATTAACTTAGTTAGCCGGGCGGGGCCCGCATGTCAGTAGCTAAGCTAAATTAGCTAGGTTTAGTTAATCCTAATCTAGGTTAGTTAGCAGGGCGGCCCCACCTGCCACTGAGCCAGGGGAGGTCAAACCCCTTGGTCAACTGGGGCTAACGCGCCGGCGTTTAGCCGCCGGCGGCGGCAGACGCGGCGGAGGGTGCGGGATTTGCACTCCGCGACCAGAATGACGGCGGAGGCCATCTACGTGAAGCTGGGGAGCTGCCACATCCAGTGGTGCAAGTTGCTGGATACGGGGCCGCCGTAAATGAGGCGGCAAGCTCGACAACGGTGGCCGGAGTTTGGCTGTGCACGGGAAGCGGCTGCAGCGAGCAAACATGCGAACTAAAGTGCGGGAAAGGCACTACGCGATGCGGCAGCGTCGTTTGGCACGTTGGTGCGACCAAATGGGCATCGGAGCGGCGCCGACGACGAGCCCGAGTGGCGTTGAGCTCGGTCAGCAAGGAGTCGACAGTTTGAGCTTGAAATAATGGCGGGGAGGAGGGGGATTCGGAGAAGGAGCTCACTGGGGTCACGTAGAGCAGCTCGGTGGGCTCGGGGACGGGTTGGTGACGGCGTGCGGTCGCCGGCGCTCTCGGCGGACCAAGGTTGAAGGAGACAGCGTGGCTAGCGTTTTAGGGCTTCCGGCATCACGCGGCTTGGTGAGGAGGAAGAGGGGGTCGGGGCGGAGCACGGGGACACATTGGATAGGCGCGGGGGAGGCGGTGGCTGCGTCTACGGCGAGCGGCGGCGACGGGCGTACTCGGGTGCCTGCGAGAGAGAGAGAGAACAGAGGAGGGGGATGAGCTCGAGGGAGTGAGCGAGAGGGGCCAGGGGGTGCGTGGCGACGTCCTGGGCATCGGGGCAGCGACGGGAAGCAGGACGTGGCCAGGCGCGTGGGCGGGCGCGTTGGGCACACACCCTCCTGCCTACCGGCAGGAGGTTGAAGATGGTGGCGGCTGTGGTGGTGGGCTGGGCTGACTTTGCCCAGCTGGGCTGCTACATTGGTGGGCCGGCCTCTCTGGTGGGCTACACAGGTGAGGCCAGGTCAGCTCTCTCTGTTTTTCTATTTCTCTTACTGTTTTCTATTTTTATTCCTCTGTTTTGATTTAGTTTCTAAACCAAATCATTTTTGTAGCTTCTGAAAATTATCATGTGGCCTGATACAACATATTCAGAGCCACTCACAAGTTTTCAGAATTATTGGAGTTATAAAAGTATTTATAGGAATTTATATCTCCAATTCAAATAAGTATTGACTTAATTCAAAGACCTAAATAAATATTCCTGTGATTCCAAAAATATTGGTTTGAATTTTACCTCTTGCCAATATTTTCAGAAATGAACAGGAACATTTTCTTGGGTTTATTTGAAGCAATTTTTTAATGTTGATCATTTTTAGAAATGATTTCTGAGGCTTTCCACTTTCCCCAATTCCACTTTCATAATTTTAAACATGATGCAAGAAGATTGATGCAAGGACAAGCAATGACTAGCTAGGGATGTGACAACTCACCCCCACTATACAAGAATCTCGTCCCGAGATTCAAGACATGAGGTAAGGTAAAAGGTGGTCACAAAACTATCACAATCCTCATGATCGATTTGCCCTTCTGGTAGCTGTTGATACATTGCATCATAATGATCTTGATGTCCTTGCCTTCGAGATCTTGGTCCAGCACGGTGGTGACAGAAAGAAGCTCTACAGAAATCGATCTTCTCAAAGATCGAACAACTCAAGATCAACTCACGGAATGAGACATAGATACATCTCACGAGCTGAGACGCAAAGCACACATCAGGAGTGATGGAAAGAGGTAGATGACAAGGTTCTACTGGTAGGAAAAAAAATCCCACGCTGAAGAGGGTGGGGCAAGATCTCAAGATAGCGATGAAATAATCACCATGATTCCAAAACGGGGCACCTTAGGGAAGGTGACTCGTAGAATTATTCCTTTAAGTGGCAAAAAGAATTACTTTTGATCCATAGATCATTGAAACTCTTCATACCAGGCTGAGGCAATTCATAATGGATCGTTTAAAGGAGTTCGAAGGAATTACATATTCAGGCTAGAATGGATGATGTGAACTACCTTGTTGAAGACAACGCAAGGGATGATTTTGCTTGCGCGTGCTCTCAAGAACTTGAGCATTTCCATATTCATCAAGGTTCAACCAACATCCGAGTCGAGGATCCTGGCAACACATCTTACTACCTTGACGAATAGTGATGGACAATGCAGATGCATAGAAAGACAACCCTTTCTCAGATTTCACCTTAGCGAGGCCAAGGGAACGAAATCTGGATGATCGACCGAGAGACATTTAGCACTTCTCTTCTAATGTTCTCCTTGATGTACTGGTTACCATGGTCATGCTTTAAAGCATCAACATAGCCATCAAGTAGTGGTCGGACTTCGGAATACAAAGGATCCATAAGGAACAACTTCTGGAGTAAATCCTACAAAATCCTTATGGGGAGGTGGCCAACTTCTTCAATCAAGATACTACAATATTAGGTCTTCCGACTGGGTGTGTCAGCCACGACATCCACTTTACCGGGTTACACAGAGACCAATATTATAGTTCTTGGAAAAAACATTCCAACCATCATATCTGCCTGAGATTCAGATCTAGTTGGTGTCAGGATATTCCAGACTCATCGAGTCTAGAAAGAAAAATGATAGTTTGCAACACAATTCGACGAAAACGACGTTATGAGATTCTCGGGAAATGGACTATGGTAGTAAGCTCCAAAATATGAGCTGGTTTTGCTACAAACAGGTGAACACGTTGTCCGAGACAAGCGTGACCACATGGTAGTCTTATAATAAAATACTACCAAGTTCAGGTTGGGGAACCGTCATCGAGGATAATGAAGTCCTGACATAAGAGTCATGATTCTTAAGAAGGAACTTCTTCTCCTTAAAAAAATCAATCAGTGGCTTGGTGTGCTAGGAAACACATATAGAATGGAGGCGGCCAACCTATCAAACCATAGAGTACTTCGCACATATGCGTGACTAACTTGGGAAGATTCCAGAGGAAACAAAAACAATCTTTCTCGAATCCATGACGGCAACTTGCACCAAATACACATGCATTAGAGGAAGTCACTTCTTTCATCCAAGCATAAGCTTCATGAACGGAACACGAAGGCATTGCTTACAAAATTCTCAACACTAGGTTGATGTTCAACATGAATCATGGGGAAGACAAAATGCTGCTGATGGGCTCTACAACAACTCATCGGAATTTCCATATCACTGGACTTCCACCATTATGTGAACAATGCGATAGTATTGGTCAGACCAAAAGATGTAATGGTGTATGCTCGAGGGATCATCCACGGGTAAGACAACATTACGAACATCGTTGGTTCTGATTTGACTTGACGATAGCCCATACTCAAGTCAAAGTTTTGACAAGGCAATAGACCCAACAAGTGATCACGAGGGCCAATCAATGGAGATATCATCTTTCTTCAACACACACACACACACACACAGAAGATATCCCTTAGAGATGAACTAAGTTAAGCAAAGCTTTATCTTCCAGCTCTCCAAGTTGTTGTCTAGCTCAACCAACTAGCTCAGAGATATCCAACACAGATTCTTGGAGAATGGGTGGTTTAGAGGAAAACCAACATGATCACGAACTCAACATAGCAGTCAGGTGACAACCTGGTAATACTTTCGAGAAGATTTTCGGAACATCACGAACCACCAATATGTTTCTAAGCTCGAGAACAATCTTGCTTTTCAGAGCAAGACGATATGATCAAATAAGCAAGGGACTGAATAATCCTAACTCATTGATCGAAGAGTGCACCAGAAATAAGGACTAGGTAGCACAGTCTATCTTAGAATGATGATTCAATAACCAACACGCTAAGAATGAAACTATTGTCCATTTACTACTAAGCAACATGGTTGCTAGAAGTATTAATTTCTCACATCACAATTCACTTGTCGGTATTCAGGTTACAATAACACGGAGACCGAGGAATGAACGATGGTGGTGAAAGGTATCACCGCATCAAGAATTCATAAGAGTTGGTGAAATTCTCATGACATTCTTGATATAAGATGGTAATACCCCAAGGTAGAACAGAACAAAAACTGGATTGTCATTTTGATCTGTGGAATACAACTACTTTGACCCAATCCTAGATATGGATGAGGTACTGGAGTTTGTTTCTCCCAGTCATTCCGGAATAGAATGGCTTGACGGACCACAAGAATAAGAGGCATCGATGAACACGAGTGCACGACTACTCCTGACTATCAACTGATAGACGGGGGTCAGAATACAACTAAGGAGAGACAACGCAAAGGCATATAACTTTCTGAGTTGTGGATGCATAGATTAGTATGTCAAGCAAAGCTGAACATTTCTTCCGGATAACCCATGCAGAAAGGTAGAACTAGCAGATTCACGATGTAGAATGGAGAACTCATCAAGAGCACTCTGGTTGTGATCTTTTGGTTCAAGAGAACTCCTGCCATATTGGTTCATGGTATTGGAAGAACGTTGTACCACAGACCTCGAGGACTATCGCAAAGGTTACTAATATCCTAAAGGAACTAGCAACACTATCAACATGAGGTAAGTAGGGTGAATCTCGGGTTCAAGAACCCATGAATAGAATACCTACTACTACATGGCATCACGGGATGCTTCCGAGAATAATGGCCAGAATCACACACTGGGGATACAAAACATGGCTAGATCACTAGGTGACTCCCTAAAACACCTAGGGTCATAATAATAGCTCCAACCTATAAACCGAGGCAATAGAGTACCTCAATGCACCGGTTAGTGTGCTTATTCTGACAAAAGGAACATCGAAAACGGGAAGAAGGAATTTACAAATGCATCAGATTGTTTAGAAACCTGGGATGACTCGGACAACATAATGGCTATAAATGCTCAAAAAGATTTGAGACATCCTGCAAAAAATTGTGGCATAACCACTCAACATCACAATATCAAAGTTCTGAGGCCAGCTATGACATATGGAAGTAGTAGGAACTGAACTGAGGCTTGAACTCAACAGTCCTAGGCAACTACGGTTTAGTAACATGTCATACTGAGAGATAGAAGAGAAGCCTAGTTCTTAACCCCGTAGAAAAGATAAGATGACTCAGATCAGAAGGTCATGAGGATAAGGAGTAAAAGAGCCTTACGTTCCCATCCACAATCAATTCCCTTATATAACCAAGGCATTTCTAGACTCAACTTCGACCAACTTGGCTTGGTAATCCTACATGCAGTCAGGCTCTGATACCAAAGCTGTCAGGACCCCGATTCCAAGTCACATCGATCTAGCCGGTAACACCTCATATCACTTTGCGGCCTCACACACGGTATTCCCACGGGTGTCGCCTTACCATGGCCCGAGATCGTATGCGCCCTTTGGCTCACGTATATGATAGTGTCGCTAGCATCCATATGACAGAGAACCCGGGCCGACATGGCTAGTCGTGAACCCAAAGCGGCACCAACCTATGGGGACATGCATACATGAATCACATCGAGCATGTCGGTCAGCAGTGTGTGAATCCGGGCTGTAGCACTGGGTTAACAGGACTCCAGGAACCCGGGCTGTAGCAGGCTAGGCAGGACTCCGGATGTCACCGCATGACATTTCCCCGAAGGGACAGACACATGAACGAAGTGAAACACATGCCGGACGGTCAAGTGTCCTGAGCAGTAGTGCTGGGCTAGCAGGACTCCGGTGAACCGGGCTGTAGCGGACTACTATGGCTCATGGAAGCACTAACTACATTTCCCCATAAGAGAGGCTACCAAGGATAAACAACTAGATTGTCGGATCCCACACATACCAAGCATTTCAATCATACACACAATATGCTCGATATGTGTAAATACAACATGGCATCACAACATAACTCTATGACTCAAGTATTTATTCATAGGCTCTGAGGAGTGAGATATTACAAACATGGGTCTCATGACCCAACATTCAGAGCATACAAGTCAAAGCACATGCGGAAGCTTAACATGTCTGAGTACAGACATCTACCAAATGAAAAAGGCTGAGAAGCCTGACTATCTACCAGATCCTGTCTAGGGCACAAGATCGTAGCTGAGGTATCAAGCTAAACTTCGAAGTCCACGCGAAACTACTAGCGAGACTGAAGTCTCTCTGCAAAACATAAATTAAGCAAACATGAGTACAAAAGTACTCAGCAAGACTTACATCAGAACTAGCTACATATGCATCGGTATCAACAAAGGGGGGGTGGAGTTTAACTGCAGCAAGCCAGCTTTGACTCGGTGGCTATCTTAAACTACTACAAGTACCTCTTTTGAGGTGGCGCACATGAGTCCACATATTCACCATATCAATACACCACTATGGATCCGCTCTCGTCTCCCTACGAGAACGCCATCCATAGCACTCACACTTATCTTGCGGGTTTTAGAGTATCCACTTTCACTTGTCTATGAACTATGCAAGGGGTCCAAGTTTCCATATTCGAGGAATCCGGCTATTCGAATAGATAATGATAACCCCACAGGGGTGTACTTCTTCACACACGCTCCCACCACTTACGGTCGTTTACACGACATGTACTCGGCAACCTTCAAGCGGAAGCCCAACGAGGGTGTCGGCCACGGCCTACCTAAACACTCAAGTCTCTAGTCCAGGTTTATCGCCTATCCAGGTTCCATCCGCAGGGAGTCCGGCCGAGGTTTCCACATACGGCCCCGAACAATGTGAACAGGGTTCCCGAGACACCAAACGGGCGCCTGGTACACCATGCCACGGTGTATCTACCGCATCATAGCCCACCCCTAGGGTCAGCGCTACGCACGACCGCCAACACATAACCTACAAACACCAGAAACTAGTTGCAACTCCTGGACAGAGTACTAGGGTGATTAAGAAGCTGAGAGGGTCAATTAAGGATCCCAATGAGTGGTAGTAGCTGTTCATGGATCATAGACACAGAATTCAGTTCCTAAGAACATTTTCAATGAGACAACCCACCATGTACTCCTACATGGCCTCTCACCGCTACCTTTACCAAATCGTGTTCACACACTTAGCTCACACACAGTAGGACATGTTCATCACCATTCTAATTCATTCCCGATGAATCAGCCCGACACAACTCTATGCAATAGCAGGCATGACAAACAAGCATGAATGAGTAGGCACATCAGGGCTCAAACAACTCCTATTCATGCTAGTGGGTTTCATCTATTTACTTTGGCAATGACATGTCATGTAGAGGAAAGGGGTTCAACTACCGCAACATGTAACAGTTGAATCGTTGTTGTCCTAATGCAATAAAAGAGCAGGAGCGAGAGAGTGGGATTGTATCGGAATGAACAAGGGGGTTTTGCTTGCCTGTCACTTCTGAAGATAATATAGCTCTTCATCAGAGTCATCGATCACGTCATCGGAACCACGTCTATCGAGAGGGGACAATTACCGGCAAGGGAACATAAACAACATTCAATTAATGCAATGCACAATATGATGCATGATCATAACATGTCAATATGTTGTGTTTTGAGCTCTTGCAACTAGTAACATGTTAAATGGAGTTGGTTTGAACCCTAGGTTCAATTCAAACTCCATATGTGAGGGTTTAAATGCCATTTATATGATTTGGCCTAAACAGCAGCCATAAGTTTTTCTAACATACATAAAAATGGTACAGATGGATAGATTGGATTTTTCTGATCATTTTTCATATATAATTTATTTCATTTGGAGTTATGGTTGAATTTATATGATTTTTAGAAGTTTTGGGTATTTTTTGAAAATAAATAAATCATTTCTGACTTATTTAAAATCCTAGAAGCATATACTGCGTCAGCATGACGTCAGGGTGACGTCAGTAGGTCAAAGGCGTCGACCAGGTCAAACCTGACCAGTGAGACCCACTGGTCAGTGGCCCAGTCAACTAACTAAGTTAGTTAGCCCTAACTAACTGGGTTGGGCCCACTAGTCAGCAACTAACCTAACTAACCTAAATAGGATTAACCCTAACTAACTTAGTTAGCCAGGCAGGGCCCGCATGTCAGTAGCTAAGCTAAATTAGCTAGGTTTAGTTAATCCTAATCTAGGTTAGTTAACAGGGTGGCCCCACCTGCCATTGAGCCAGGGGAGGTCAAACCCCTTGGTCAACTGGGGCTAACGCGCCGGTGTTTAGCCGCCGGTGGCAGCAGACGCGGTGGAGGGCGCGGGATTTGCACTCCAGCGACCAGAATGACGGTGGAGGCCATCTACGTGAAGCTGGGGAGCTGCCGCATCCAGTGGTGCAAGTTGCTGGACACGGTGACGCCGTAAACGACGCCGGCGAGCTCGACAGCGGTGGCCGGAGTTCGGCTGTGAATGGGAAAGCGGCTGCAGCGAGCAAACACGCGAACTAAAGCGCGGGCAAGGCACTACGCGATGCGGTGGCGTCATTTGGCACGTTGGCGCGACCAAATGGGCATCGGAGCAGCGCCGGCGACGAGCCCGAGCGGCGTTGAGCTCGGTCAGCAAGGAGTCGGCGGTTTGAGCTTGAAGTAATGGCGGGGAGGAGGAGGATTCGGAGCAGGAGCTCACTGGGGTCACGTAGAGCAGCTCGGTGGGCTCGGGGACGGGTTGGTGATGGCGTGCGGTCGCCGGCGATCTTGGCGGACCGAGGTTGAAGGAGATGGCGTGGCCAGCGTTTTAGGGCTTCCGGCGTCACGCGACTCGGTGAGGAGGAAGAGGGGGTCGGGGCAGAGCACGGGGACACGTCGGAGAGGCGCGGGGGAGGCGGTGGCTGCGTCTACGGCGAGCCGCGGCGACGGGCGTACTCGGGTGCGTGCAAGAGAGAGAACAGAGGAGGGGGATGAGCTCAAGGGAGTGAGCGAGAGGGGCCAGGGGGTGCGTGGCGACGTCCTAGGCGTCGGGGCAGCGACGGGAAGCAGGACATGGCCAGGCGTGTGGGCGGGCGCGTCGGGCACACGCCCTCCTGCCTACTGGCAGGAGGTTGAAGACGGTGTCAGCTGTGGTGGTGGGCTGGGCTAACTTTGCCTAGCTGGGTTGCTATAGTGGTGGGCCGGCCTCTCTGGTGGGCTACACAGGTGAGGCCAGGTCAGCTCTCTCTGTTTTTCTATTTCTCTTACCGTTTTCTATTTTTATTCCTCTATTTTGATTTAGTTTCTAAACCAAATCATTTTTGTAGCTTCTGAAAATTATCATGTGGCCTGATACAACATATTCAGAGCCACTCACAAGTTTTCAAAATTATTAGAGTTATAAAAGTATTTATAGGAATTTATATCTCCAATTCAAATAAGTATTGACTTAATTCAAAGACCCAAATAAATATTCCTATGATTCCAAAAATATTGGTTTGAATTTTACCTCTTGCCAATATTTTCAGAAATGAACAGGAACAATTTCTTGGGTTTATTTGAAGCAATTTTTTAATTTGATCATTTTTAGAAATGATTTCTAAGGCTTTCCACTTTCCCCAATTCAACTTTCATAATTTTAAACATGATGCAAGAAGATTGATGCAAGGACAAGTAGTGACTAGCTAGGGATGTGACATTTAGTACAGCCAAATTTGATTTATTCCTCACATGGTATACAATAAGAGAATGCAGCCACAACAATTGAACATCGGATTGCAGAATTGAACCAAGCAGTTAACTAAACACCACAACGAATAAACCAAACGTTAACTGAGCACCACATTGCATAATATAATATACTCCTAATAGAAGATCAGACAGTTAAGCAAACCAAGCATGCTCAACAACTTGGAAATATAGCAATTGTATTTGTTTCTCATGTATTTAGTACAGCCAAATTCGATTTATTCCTCACATGGTATACAATAACAAATGCAGCCACAACAATTGAACATCGCATTGCAGAATTGAACCAAACACTTAACTAAACACCACAACAAGTGAACCAATCCACAACAAATGAACCAAGCAGTTAACTAAACACTAATTGAATAATATAACATACTCCTAATAGAAGATCAGACACTTAACCAAACCAAGCATGCTTAACAACTTGGAAATATTGCATCCTGAAGAATTGAACATCACATTTGCAGAATTGAACCAAGCAGTTAATTAAACACCACATTGCACGACATATAGACCATATACACTATAGCAAAAGATTGCATGGTAAAAGTAGATAGCACAATTCACTAGAATTTGTTAAGGAAAGGCAGTAGCTAGCAAACTGAACATCGGTGCTTATAGTGAGCTAATAAGACAAGCTACTCCTCATTGTCGGAGATATCAACGATGATTGGCTCCTTGGACATGGAAGAGGGCGAGGCCTCCGCATCGTGGGTGCCCTAGTTGTAGTGGTGAGTTGCCTGAGTCGCTCCGGGAACCAACCTGCTGGCTCTCGAGATGAGGTAAGCACGTGCACGTTGAGAAAACACCTCGTAGTCTTCGTCGAAGGCACCGACGGTGGCCTCGAGAAAACGCCACGAATTGTCGTTTAAAGTAGCCGACCGCGTCACGGCGTCGGCGCGCGAGGCATCAACGGTGGCCTCGACGGCGAGGTGCTCCTCCAAGATCTGGGGGTCGGCACGAATGGCAGCCATCGCGACCTCATCCACGCGCGCGGCCGCGATTTACTTCTCCGCTGCCAAATGCTCCTTGAGGTTCTGGCTATACTGCGTGCACCATGGCTTATGCCAACACTTATTCGTTAGGGAACATAGTAATTTCAAAAAAAATCTGATGCACACGCAAGATCATGGCGATGCATAACAACGAGAGGGGAAGAGTGTTGTCCACGTACCCTCGTAGACCGTAAGCGGAAGCGTTATGACAACGCGGTTGATGTAGTCGTACGCCTTCACGATCGACCAATCCTAGTACCCAAAGTACGACACCTCCGTGATCTGCACACGTTCAGCTCGGTGACGTCCCACGAACTCTCGATCCAGCTGAGTGTCGAGGGAGAGCTTCGTCAGCATGACAACGTGATGACGGTGATGATGATGCTACCGTCGCAGGGCTTCGCCTAAGCACTACGATGATATGATCGAGGTGGATTATGGTGGAGGGGGGCACCACACACGGCTAAGGGATCAATGATCAACTTGTGTGTCTATGGGGTGCACCTGGCCACGTATATAAAGGATGGAGGGAGGAGGCCGGCCCTGATAGGGCGCGCCCAAAGTGTGGAGTCCTACTAGGACTCCATAGTCCTAGTAGGATTCCACCTCCCACATGGAATAGGAAAAAGGGAAGGGAGAAGGAGAAGGAAGGAAGGGGGCGCCCCCTTTCCCTAGTCCAATTCGGACCAATCCATGGGGAAGGGGCGCGACCACCCTTGAGGCCTTTCTCTCCTTTCTCGTATGGCCCATTAAGGCCCAATACGAATTCCCGTAACTCTCCGGTACTCCGAAAAATACCCGAATCACTCGGAACCTTTCCGATGTCCGAATATAGCCTTCCAATATATCGATCTTTATGTCCCAACCATTTCGAGACTCCTCGTCATGTCCCCGATCTCATCCGGGACTCCAAACAAACTTCGGTCATCAAATCACATAACTCATAATACAAATCATCATAGAACGTAAAGCGTGCGGACCCTATGGGTTCGAGAACTATGTAGACATGACCGAGACTCATCTCTAGTCAATAACCAATAGCGGAACCTGAATGCTCATATTGGTTCTGTAAGTGCATCTAGTGCCACCCCTAGTTGGTTTTGGAGTATTGACGACAAACCTGGTTGAGGGACTAATGTGTTTGTGAGAATTGTAGGACAACACAGGTAGTAGTCCCTCATTGATTCGGTTTACCTACTGGAGATGACCCCTAAAAATGTATGAAGACATTGAAGACAAAGGTGGTATGTGAAGACATTCACATCGAAGACTATGACAAGAGAAGACATCGCGTGAAGACTATGGAGCGCGAGGACTTAGTTGTTTCATTGTTTCCTTTCTTCTTTGTTGAGTCATAGGAACCACCGTACTGTTAAGTGGGGTCCCAGTGAACAAAGTCAGAGTGACTGAAGTGATGCTTAACGAAAATCCTATGTCTTCGAGCGGAGATAATGAGAGCAAATCTCATCCAGAGCTGGATGAGTCGGCTTTACTTGTAGCCCAAGTAAAGTTGCCGCGTGTGTTTTGAAATCTGACCGTTGGAACACGTGTCAGTTCCTTAGTGACCCAGGGTCATTTCGGACAAATCAGGTCGGGTTGCCTAGTGGCTATAAATAGCCCACCCCACACCATAAATTGGTGGATGCTCAGAGTTAGTGCACGGCTTTTGTCGTTTGAGAGCAACCCACCTGGAAGCCTTTGAGAGAGAAATCCTTGTGAGGACAAAGCCCTAAACACCCAGAGCCAACGAGTGTTAGGCATCACTGAATTCTTCCTGTCTGTGTGATCTGAAGACTTGTTACACTTGAGGACTGTGAATCCTCCAGCCAGGTAGGCGTCGCGTTCTGAGCATCCAAGAGTCATTGTGGATCGCCGGCGAACGAAGTCTGTGAAGGTTTGGAAGTCTATCTTGAAGACTTACCAGAGTGATTGAGCAAGGACTGGGTGTCCTTAGCTCAAGGGGAATAAGGTGAAGACACGGTTTTCTGAGTTAAATCTCAGCCTCCCTAACCAGACGTACAGTTGTCACAGCAACTGGAACTGGTCCAACAAATCATTGTCTTCAACAAGCAACTGGTTCTATCCTTCCCATCTCTTTACTTACAGTTGGTCCTTATGAAGTCATTGCCTGTTTGCATTGTCCATTTGTCTTCACTGTGTGACTGTTTGTTCTGATTGGTTTCATACTATCTTCCATCCTGATCTGTACTGCCTAGCTGCTATTAGTCTTCGTGCTCTCACTTCATTGAATACTTGACTATGGCTTGTCTAGTGTAGTCTACCTTCCGCTGCATGGTTATAGGTTCATTTCTATTGTTTGTCTTCGAAACTCCCATGTTTTGAAGACTTTCATAAAAATCGCCTATTCACCCCCCTCTAGTTTATAACTAGCACTTTCAATTGGTTTCACAGAAAGGTACTCCCTTGTTCTGTGTGATTCGGTTTAACCACCTGGAGTTTTAGCTATGTCGACTGCAGGGATAATCAAAGTCTCCGTTGCGTGCCCCGTCTTCGATGGAACTGAATATCCCTACCGGAAGAATAAGATGTGCATGCATCTTGAAGCCATTGATGTCGACCTCTGGTATGTTGTCAAGAATGGCGTTCCCAAGGCCGGTGAAGGTGTCACTGTAAGTGCATCTAGTGCCACCCATAGTTGGTTTTGGAGTATTGACGACAAACCTAGTTGAGGGACTGATGTGTTTGTGAGAATTGCAGGATAACACAGGTAGAAGTCCCTCAGTGATTCGGTTTTCCTACCAGAGATGACCCCTAAAAATGTATGAAGACATTCAAGTCAAAGGTGGTATGTGAAGACATTCACATTGAAGACTATGACAAGAGAAGACATCGCGTGAAGACTATGGAGCGCGAAGACTTAGCAGTTTCGTCGTTCTGTGTTTTTCTTTGTTGAGTCATAGGAACCACCGTACTGTTAAGTGGGGTCCAAGAGAACCAGTCAGAATGACTGAAGTGATGCTTAACCAAAATCCTATATCTTCGAGTGAAGATTATGAGAGCAAATCTTGTCCAGAGTTGGATAAGTCAGTTTGCTTGTAGCCCAAGTAAAGTTTCCGTGTGTGTTTGAAATCTGACCGTTGGAACACGTGTCAGTTCCTTAGTGACCTAGGGTCATTTCGGACAAATCAGGTCGGGTTGCCTAGTGGCTATAAATAGCCCACCCCCTACAACCATAAACGGTGGGCTGCTCAGAGTTAGAGTACGGCTTTTGTTGTTTGAGAGCAACCCACCTCGAAGCTTTTGAGAGAGAATTCCTTGCGAGGATAAAGCCCTAAACACCCAGAGCCAAAGAGTGTTAGGCATCACTTAAGTCTTCCTGTCTGTGTGATCTGAAGACTTATTACACTTGAGGACTGTGAATCCTCTAGCCGGTTAGGCGTCGCGTTATGAGCATCCAAGAGTCATTGTGGATCGCCGGTGAACGAAGTCTGTGAAGGTTTGGAAGTCTACCTTGAAGACTTACCAGAGTGATTGGGCGAGGTCTGTGTGACCTTAGCTCAAGGGGAATACGGTGAGGACTAAGTGTCCTAAGCTGCGTGTTCAGGACTAAGTGTCCGGGACTGAGTGTCCTCAGGTTTAAATACCTATCCGCCCTAACCAGACGTACAACTATCACCGCAGCTGGAACTGGTCTACCAAACCTTTGTCTTCATCACGCACACTGGTTCTATCCTTCGCATCTCTTTATTTACAGTTGGCTCTTGTGAAGTCAGTGCCTATTTGCATTATCTATTTGTCTTCACTGTGTACCTGATCCTTACTGCCTAGCTGCTATTAGTCATTGTAGTTTCACTTCATTGAATACTTGACTGTGGTCTGCCTAGTGTAGTCTATGTTCCGCTGCATGGTAATAGGTTCATTTCTATCATTTGTCTTCGAAACTTCCATGTTTTGAAGACTTCCATAAAAATCACCTATTCACCCCCCCTCTAGTCGATATAGCGCACTTTCAGTCACCGCTGCTAATGTCAAGAAGTTTGTTCAACTCGATTCCACTGCCAAGAACATCATCTGTGGTCATCTTACCAAAGGGTAGTATGGTCGTGTGAGTTCTCTAGAAACATCGAAGCTAGTCTGGGACTGGCTCTCCAAGGTCAACGAAGGTGTCTCAACCCAGAGAGATGAAAGGATTAGTGTCCTTCGCAACCTCTTCAACCGCTTCAAGAGAAACGACAATGAGAATGTTCAGCTCATGTTTGATCGCCTCACTGACATCACAAATGAGCTTCAAGCTCTCGACGCTACTGAGATCACCAAGCATGAAATCGTCAAGACACTCCTGAGATCACTTGACAGCTCGTTTGACACCCTAGCACTGATGATTAAAAAACGCCCTGACTTCAAGACACTCGATCCGTCTGATATACTTGAAAGGCTCAACACACATGAGTTTCAGCTTTCTAAGAAAAGAGATATCTACGGTCCCAACTATGGCCGAACTCGCGCCTTGAAGGCAAAAGATGTTTCCTCATCTGAAGAAGAATCTGACTGCAGGAAAGGAGCCATTGATGTCGATCTATGGTATGTCATCAAGAACGGCATTCCCAAGGCTGGAGAAGGTGTCACTGCTGCTGATGTCAAGAAGTTCGTTCAACTGGACTCTACTGCCAAGAATATCATCTGTGGTCATCTGACCAAAGGACAGTATGGCCGCGTGAGTGCTTTGGAAACATCTAAGCTAGTCTGGGACTGGCTCTCCAAGGTCAACGAAGGCGTCTCAACCCAGAGAGATCAGAGAATCAGTGTCCTTCGCAACCTCTTCAACCGCTTCAAGAGAAATGACAATGAGAATGTCCAGCTCACGTTTGATCGACTCACTGACATCACAATTGAGCTTCATGCCCTCGGCGCTACTGAGATCACCAAGCATGAAGTCGTCAAGACACTCTTGAGATCACTTGACAGTTCGTTTGACACCCTAGCCCTGATGATTCAAGAACGTCCTGATTTCAAGACACTCGATCCGTCTGACATACTTGAGAGGCTCAACACACACGAGTTTTAGCTTTCTGAGAAAAGAGACATCTACGGTCCCAACTATGGGCGAACTCGTGCCTTGAAGGCAAAGGCTGTCTCCTCATCTAAAGAAGAATCTGACAGCAGTTCTGATGATCCTGAAGACATTGGAAAGGAGCTTGCTATGCTCGTGAAGAAGTTCCAAAAATTCACCAAGAAGAAAGGCTTCAGAAAGTCTTCACGATCAAGCTCAAGGAATGATGAAGCTTCTGCTCATGACTACAAGAATAGAACATGTCACAAGTGCAAGAAACCTGGCCACTACATCTCTGACTGTCCACAGTGGGACAATGAGAACAACAAGAAGAAGAAGAGCAAGGAGTATGACTCTAACGACAAGAAGAAGAAGAAATACTCAAAGTCTTCTTCCAAGTCTTCCTCCAAGTCTTCATCACACAAGAAGAGCTCATCTGGCAAGGCACGTGCGTTTGTTCGCAAGGAAATGGATTCTGAGGAGCAGTCCGCTTCTGAGGAGGTGGAGGTGGGGGTCTGAGGAGGAGTCCGATTCTGGTGTTGCGAGTCTGGCTACAACATACGTTGCCAAGTCCATCTTCAACACTGAAGACAATGACTTCATCATCGACACCGATGCAAATGACAAGGACTACTCCGCTCCTTCCTACTGTTTCATGGCACGCGGTGCCAAGGTAAACACATGCACTACTCACTATCAAACATCTAGTGACGATGACTCTGATTGTGGTTCCAAACCCAGCTACAAAACACTTGCTAAAATTGCAACTGAACAACAGAAAGCTCTGGAACACATTCAAAAACTGCTAGACAAAAGCGATGATCTGTTAGACGCTGAAATGACTCGATCTCAGTCCTTAATTGAAGACATAAAAAATCTTCACGTTAAGTATGAGGAACTTGAAAGTCGTCATGAAACGCTCTTAACAACTCATGAAAGGCTTTCTTATGATTATCTTCAAATGAAGCAAGATCTTGAGAAATTGAGAGCGGCTCATGAAGATCTTCAAAAGGAAAATGAGTCACTTCGCGCCGAAAAGATCAGTTCAGCTCAGGAAAGGATTTGAACCACCCTGTCTTAAATGCATTGAGCGTGATAACGCTACTTCTGTTGCTGAATGTTCTACTGCTGCTACTATTGCAATATCTTCAACTGTTGATGTGGTAACTAATCCCTCTGTTGAGGATACCACTGCCATTGCTGATGAGAATGCCAGGTTGAAGACACTGCTTGAAACAGGGATGTACAAAAGTCTCAAAGGACATCAGACACTATGTGATGTCCTCAAAAGGCAGATCCTGAACCGAAACCCTAGGAAAGAGGGTGTTGGGTTCGAAAGGAAAATGAATGCTGATGGCTCTTACTGGAAACCTGAGCAGTACCCCAAAACCACATGGGTTGCTGCAAAGGAACCTTCAGCGGATCCATCCACCCTATCTGGCTTCACTTGTGCTAATCCCATTGTTATTGATGAATCCTTTGATCCAAACTATAAACTGTTTAAGAATCAGAATGGTGAAGTGTTTGCCAGGTATATTGGTACTAACTGCAGGAATGGACCGCCTATGAAGAAGATCCGGGTGCCGAAAAGGTGTTTGGAGAATCTTCTTGTGAATGTCATCATGACACCACAGGTGAAGAAGACAAACCCCAGACCACAGGCTTCATACGGTCCAAAGGCTTCATACAGACAGAGGACTCACCTGAGTCGCACTAACGCAAATGTTTTGCAGGGAAGCCATACTCAAGCCTATGAATATGAGCGCGGTTCAACAAACCGCCATGTTCATAAGACCAATAACTATTCTGCTTATTCTTATGAGTACTATTGTCCACCCGCAAGACTTTTTGCTAGGGCTCCAAAGCCAAAGTTCTCAGATGCTGCACTTAGACTCATTGCTTCGAAGCCACCCTTGAAGATGTGGGTGGCTAAGAAAGCTTAACTCTCTTTTGCAGGGAAAGGTCTCCAGCTGAAAACCAAAATCGTCTGACACTATTGCTGGGGACCTTAAACATCTTGTAGGGCGCAAGATCAAATGCCCAAATGATCTTATTATGTACTTTGTTCCTGAATCGCTTGCTACTTGCCCTATCAGTCCTAATCTCGATCTAAGCTTTAATAATCCACTGGTTCATCAAATGTTTTTGCTTCACAATTCTCTTCGTGAAGCCTATCCCCCTAACTGCACTGTAGGTACGACACCAGCTGCTTCAGAATGGATTATTGATAGTGGGTGTACCAATCACATGACTGGCAAGCGAAGCCTTCTCATGGACTCAACCTTACGTCCATCTGACAAAAGTCACATCACATTTGCTGACACTGGTAAAAGCAAGGTATTGGGTCTAGGTAGAGTTGCAATCTCAAAGGATCAACACATGGATAAAGTCATGCTTGTTGAATCCCTTGGTTTCAACTTAATGTCTGTCTCAATGCTTTGCGATTTAAACATGATTGTGATGTTTGGAAAATACGTTGCCTTGTACTAATGGAATCTGACAAGTCTCTAGTGTTTGAAGGGTATCGGAAAGATGATTTGTACGTGGTAGATTTCTCAGCAGGACCACAACTTGCAGTATGTCTTCTAGCAAAATCTTCTGAATGCTGGCTCTGGCATCGAAGGCTAGGGCATGCTGGCATGAGGAACCTCCACACCCTTGCAAGGAAGAAGCATGTCATAGGCATCGAGGGCGTCAAGTTCAAGAAGGATCACTTATGCGGTGCCTGTGAAGCAGGAAAGATGACGAGGGCCAAGCATCCCTCGAAGAAAATCATGACAACGACTCAACCCTTCGAACTGCTCCACATGGATCTTTTCGGTCCCACTCATTACTCAACTCTTACTACTACTGCTTGTCTCTATGGCTTTGTCATTGTTGATGATTATTCAAGATATACTTGGGTGCATATAATCCTCTACAAGACTGAAGTGCAGGATGTCTTCAGACGCTTCGCCAGTCGAGCAATGAACAACTATGGCACCAAGATAAAGCACATCAGAAGTGACAATGGCACTGAATTCAAGAACACTGGCCTAGATACATATCTTGATACCTTAGGCATCACACATGAATTCTCAGCTCCATACATGCCACAGCAGAATGGCATCATCGAACGATGAAACATTTGCTCCTATGGCTAGACTTGAAGCCATACGCATACTGCTGGCCTATGCAAATCATCATAACATACTTCTATATCAAATGGATGTGAAGAGTGCTTTTCTCAATGGCAAGATTGAAGAAGAAGTGTATGTTGCACAACCGCCTGGCTTTGAAGATCCAAAACATCCTGACATGGTGTACAAGCTCAACAAGGCACTGTATGGCCTCAAACAAGCCCCTCGGGCTTGGTATGACACACTCAAATACTTCCTGAAGAGCAAAGGCTTCAAATCTGGTTCCCTCGACCCCACTCTCTTCACGAAGACATATGATGGTGAACTGTTTGTGTGCCAAATATATGTGGATGACATTATCTTCGGCTGCACCAATCAGAAATAGAGTGAAGAGTTTGGATATATGATGCAAGAGCAATATCAGATGTCCATGATGGGTGAGCTGAAGTTCTTCCTTGGTCTTCAAATACGCCAGCAACGCAACGACATCTTCATATCTCAAAAGAAGTACCTCAAAGATTGCCTGAAGAAATTTGGTATGCAAGACTGCAAAGGCTTCACGACGCCAATGCCAGCCAAACATCATCTGGGTCCCGACGACAATGGTAAAGAGTTCGATCAAAAGGTATACCGCTCCATGATTGGTTCTTTACTTTATCTATGTGCATCTAGGCCAGATATTATGCTTAGTGGTTGCATGTGTGCTCGATTCCAAGCGGCACCAAAGGAATCGCATCACTTAGCTGTGAAGCGAATTCTTTGATATTTTGCTTACACCCCAACACTGAGATTATGGTATCCAAAGGGCTCAGAGTTTGATCTGGTTGGATTCTCGGATGCTGATTATGCTGGTGACAAGGTGGATCGCAAGTATACATCAGGCACATGTCATTTTCTGGGACGATCACTTGTATGTTGGTCTTCAAAGAAGCAGAACTGTGTATCTCTCTCCACTGCTGAATCTGAATACATTGCTGCTGGATCTTGCTGCGCTCAGCTTCTGTGGATGAAGCAAACACTCAAAGACTATGGCATTCATCTGAAGCAAGTGCCACTCTACTGCAACAACGGAAGTGCCATCAAGATTGCCAACAACCCAGTTCAGCACTCGAAGACAAAGCACATTGAAATTCGTCATCACTTTCTCAGAGATCATGTTGTGAAGGAAGATATTGATATCATACACGTCAACACTGAAGAGCAATTGGTAGATATCTTCACCAAGCCCTTGGATGAGAAGAGATTTTGCAAGTTACGGTGTGAGCTAAATATCTTGGAATCCTCAAATGTCCTGTGATCAGGCACACATCCTAACACTTATGCATATTGATGACTTAGATGTGCAACACACGAAGTAAAGTATATCTTCAATCAATGAAGACATACGTTCTAAGTGTGAATACATTAATGTGGAATTTGACTTCAGAGCGCCACGATAATTGTGCGCCGTGTCTGGGTCTAATACTTCCTATACGGTGGGTAACGCCACCACCAAATTCTTCTGTTTGAAGTGTTTTACCTATGGCGTTACATTTGCTATGTCTTCACATTTTGTTTGTCTTCATTCTCAACTTGTCTTCATGATTATCTTCACTATGTTGGTTTGATTGTCTTTCTCACACATATATATACATACATATACTAGTGTTCTGTCCTCTACAGCATTCACTTATAGCTATGTCTTCTTGTTGCATCTTTTGAACTAAGTGAATGTTATCGGACCCTAACCTCTCTATGCTTTCTATCTCAAACTCTATCTCTCCAAATCATATGCATTCTCTTGAAACTGTCGAATGTCTTCTCTGCGTCCTTGTCAGCAGAAGATATAGAGACAAACATTAAGTCCGCTTTCAATGCTAATTCCTTCACCTGAAACCCAGAGAAGTGGGAACGACCACCCGACAATCCAGGCGTGCATGGGAACGTGGAACAACCTCCGATATGTTGCATGATGGCCATGTGTCCTTTAGATGTGAATCGCCAGGGGCACCTGTGTAATAACGCTGTGCCGTCCCTGTCCCTATAAATACACGCCTCACCACAGTCATTATCATTTCTTCCACTCTCGCACAAACCCTAGTGCCACCGCTAGCCCTCGACGACACCGGCGACGAAGCGCTTAGCTGCCGTGACCTCTCCGACGTCGTCTTCATGCCGGCCGCGGACATCGTCATCTCCACCGTCGCCGTAGGTGTCCTCCGTCGCCCAGTTAGGGCATGGACGATCAAACTACTCGGCCTCCTCTTCCACTCCGTCTAGCAGTTCTTCGTGTGGTAAATAAAACTTCCTTTTTACGGCCCCTTTGATCCTATAGATTCATCACTTTCTACCACAAGCAGTTTCTGTTCACACAATTTGGATCTATTTCATACTGCATCTCATAATATGCCCAGTATGTTCACTTATGCTTCACAAAGTAGTTAGATTCCTCACTTGTACTGATCCGTGGATTCATACAAATCTAGAACCAACTCCTTATCTATGAGTGAATGTCTTCGCACGATGAGGTCAATGTCTTCTAAACTGATTTATCTTCAAAATCTTCTGAGAATGCATATGACCTCTTCCCCTTCCCTCGCACCTTAATGCTGTCACATGTACATGTCCATGGGAGAATCCCTTGGTTCTCATAGTCTGCTTTCATTTGCAGAATTCTTACAGCATCATATAAATTCTCCCGAAGCCAACTCCTGTTTGTCCAGCAAGCGAAAGCCTTTGAAGCCTTTGAACGTGTTGAAGCCATTCAGTTTAAAGTTCATGGCTGCAGAGAAATCTGTAAGGAAGGGTGGCAGAAAGCGTCGAGGTGAAACATCAAGAGATCTGCCCGATGAGCTCTCAGAACTGTACAAGACAGATCCAGAAGAGGATTACAATCAGCGCAAGACACGAATCCAATGGATTCGACGATATTGGGCAGAACAGTGGTTCAAGTATAGGTTTGTGACCAAGGAATATGCTGAGAAGAATGCCATCAAGCGACCATGGGGAGACATCCTATACAGAAATCTTCAACCCAGGTCCAGAGATGAAGCCATTGAACAAGGCTTCTATCCCTGCATGGTCCTGGACCACAACCTGCGGATGCTGACCCATCGTCATTACTATGGTGTCGTGACGACAATCTGTTCAAGCGCAACTTCCAGTTTGCCCAGAATTCGGCGAAGCAGAACAAGAAGTCATTGGGACTAGACTTCAACCCTGGTCCCTCTGCTCCCCGTGCCGATGGCACCCGCGAAGCTGAACCCAATCTTGTTGGGCCCTTCTACAACCTGGAAGGTCTCATCACCCATATCATGGTTCAAGGGACAACCGTGGATGAGCATGCAAATGACGCTGAATCTGATGAAGCGCCTGCATCGCCGAAGCCAAAGAAACTGAAGCAGCCTAAAGCTTCAAAGCCTGCCTCAGCACCAAAAATCTCACGGGCGAAGCCACCGGCTACGGCACCTCCTGAAGACGGTGTGCAGTCTGAAGATCTGTCATGCATCTCCAAGCCCTCGAAAGTCAAGATGCCTTTGCAACACACCAGCCAAGAACTGACTACTGCTGCTATTCTGCACAATGACGCTATTGATCTGTCCAGCGATGAAGATCTTGCAGATGATGCTCTTGAGCAACTGATCAAGAGCAAAGAAGAAACAGAAATCTTCAATGATTTGCCTCTCTTTGACATGGCAATCATCCACAACTTCATTGATGAGTGGTTTGACATGCCCAACCTCAGCTTTGAAGATCTGCAACTTCCAATTGGCCTCAGTGTCGCCTTCCATGGCGCCATTGCTTCAGAGCTAGCTCTAGCTCAGCGCATCGTTGAACCGAAGCAAAAGATTGACTTTGAGAAAGCTCAGTTCAAGAAGCACATGGCCAAGCTCAGCGTGCAAGAGGTCAAAAATTTCAAGATCATGTTGCACGAGCTCAAAGAAGCCTTTCTCAAGAAGCATGAAGAAGCTCAAGGTTCTCGTGAGCGCATGAAGAGCCTGACTGACAAGTGTGTGCAAGCCTACAATGAGGCTGAGAAGCGCAAGGCCCTTGGTCGTCCTATCATCGATCCCAGGATGGCTACCAAGAAAAAGAAGAAGCCAGCTGTGGCCAAACCCGAAGCACCAAGGCAGGAAGCACATCCCATTGTCTTCCCAGCCAGCATGACTAGCTCGAAGCCAAAGGTCAGGTCAACCACTTCAGAACTGAAGAAGACGAGGACTGCTAAGGCTGAAGCGAGAAAGAGGAAACATCATGAAGCCTCTGCTGCTGCTCCCTCCAAGAAGAAGCGCAAGACCAAGAAGGATCGGGCTGCTCCCACAGACACTACTAGGAAAAGGGCTATAGATAGGATTGACACTAATGGCGCACCAGGGAAGTAGTGCGCCACTACTATATACTAATGGCGCACTAGTTTGTGATGCGCCATTAGTGTGGAAGACACTAATGTCGCACCAGAAAATAGGTGCGCCACTAGTGATAATTTTTTTTCATTTTTACATACATACTAATGGCGCATCCTACCGAAGTGCGCCATTACTAGTTCTAACTAGTAATGGCGCACCAGACAGGGAGTGCGCCAGTACTGAATTTTTTTATTCTTTTTTTTTGCAAAACTACTAATGGCGCACCGCCTCATAGTGCGCCATTACTAGTTTAAACTACTAATGGCGCACCCTGTAAAAGTGCGCCATTAGTATATATATATATTTTTTACTTTTCTGCAAAACTACTAATGGCGCACCTCTGCCCGGTGCGCCATTGCTATGTAAAAAAAAGATTACTAATGGTGCACCGACCGCAGGTGCGCCATTAGTAAGATTCCCCCCTAGCTAATTCCCTCCCTCTCGCCAGATCCCCTTCGTCCCTCTCCCTCGCCCCCTAGCTAATTCCCCCCGCTGCCCCGACCCACGCCGCCGCCGCCCCCGCGCCTCCGTCTCCGTCGCCGCCCCCACGCCGTCGCCGCCGCCCC
>NC_041380.1:354329657-354385482 GCF_002162155.2 Triticum dicoccoides
CGCCTCCGTCTCCGTCGCCGCCCCCACGCCGCCGCCGCCCCCGCTCCTCCGTCTCCGTCGCCGCCCCCGCGCCTCCTCATCGTGGTCAGGTAACCCTCCTCCCTCTGCCTCTCTCCTCCTCTCTTCCTCCTCTCTTCTCCTCTCTTCCTCCTCCCTCTGCCTCTCTTCTCCTCTCTTCCTCCTCTCCTCTCAGGTAACCCGAACTTAATTTTGTGATGGTGCATTAGGAGGATCAGGAGGAAAGTTGCAGTGTTGCAAGTGGCAAGAAGAAGAGCAGCAAGCATTAGATGCTTGCACTCCTGCTCTTATTTGCTTTTGAAGCAAAGTTTTTTCCTAGCTGGAATAACACAGTAAAAAAGAAGTGTCTGAACAAGCTGTTGCTTTTTGCTGTGAATGTGCAGGTGTTCCTGGGCTGAGGGAGAGGATAGAGGCACGAGGATGAGAAGAGCACCTGGACCAGAGGTGAGAATGAATGAGCTGATGTTTAAACCATGGCTAACTTAATTTGTGTTTGGGGTTGGAGTTGGGAAAAAGAGACAGAGGGATAGGAGGGGGGGGGGAGGGGAAAGAGAAATGTTTATTTTAGGGTTTAATTAGACTCAAGATTCTGGTGTTTAACCCTGTTGTGTTGCTTCTAGAAATAATATAAAAGCTGTGAAAAAGAAATCTGTGGAGTTGGCACTTTACATAAGGTTGTAGATCATTGTAGTGTCCTAATGTCTAAGACTGTTGCATTGGAGGTTCATCTTGCAAACATATCAGAACTTGCAAACATTTTATTACTTGTTGCATTGGAGGTTCATCTTGTCTTGAGGAAAACAAATCAGCATTGGAGGCTCATCTTTGAGGCTCATCTTTATTACATATCAGAACTTGCAAACAAATCTGTGAAAGACTTGTAAAGTTGCTGGGTTTTGTCTCCGACCATTGTGTCGTGATGAATTTGCAGGTACCCCGAGAGGCCCTTGAGTTTGCCGGAATGTCGATTAACTTCCGTTCCGGCAAATTCGGGTACTCCATATGTCCTATTTTCAGCAAAGGTCATGCTGAAATTTTCCGTGAATTTTAGCATCACTTTGCTAAAAAAAGGACATATGGGGTACTTGCGACTAATGCATGAGCCAAGTGATTAGGCCCTAAACCCTAGATGATAAACCCAACATAGGTGGCAATAGAGCCAAGTGATTAGTGCCAAGTGATTAGGCCCAACCTAGGGTGCCTCGGCATCGATAAACCCTAAATGATGAAAACTTAACTTGGCTTCTATAGGGTGCCCCGGTGTTGATGAGAACCTAAATGATGTACGCTTAGGCTTTTAGGGTGCCTCGGCGTCGACAAAACCTAAATGATGAAAGCTTAGGCTTTTAGGGTGCCTCGATGTCGACAAACCCTAAATGATAAAACCTTGGCTTTTAGGGTGCCTCGGTGTCGATAAGAACCTAAATGATGAAAGCTTAGGCTTTTAGGGTGCCTCGGTGTCGACAAACCCTAAATGATAAAAGCTTAGCTTTTAGGATGCCTCGGTGTCGACAAACCCTAAATGATGTAGTTTTGAATTATGAACATAGGATATGTCGTCATCATCATCGGACGATGAAAGTCTCCCGGCGGAGTGTGACTGGTGCCACGACGATCGAGGTCTGTGCGACATGCCTCACCTGGACGATGATCGGCGCTTCAGCATTAAGCTCAAGGAGACCTTCGAAGTTGAAACGGTACACAACAACGACAAGTGTTATTTTCATAATTAAGCATGACTTCAACTATTTCAACGTGTAATTTTCATCTTTTACAATTCGAGTATAGCTTATCCCATGCCATGCAAGACGCTATGTCTTGGAGAGGATGGATTTTGAAGACCATGAAATTTCTGAAACAAAGAAAATTCACCTAAGGACTCATCACGATGTGGACTTTGAAGTAAATCTATATAATTCTGAGAGCGTAACCCATTTTGGTTGCAAAAATTGGGAAGCATTTTGCAAGATGTATGGTTTTGATGAGGGTATGCTTATCACCATGGATCTTGGTAATCCTGACATCAACCAAGACAATATGGACATTTGGGTCCTTGTTGATACGCCTCCAGTTCTACCGCTATGTGAGTTTCTCAAACATAGTTATTAGCTAATTTATATTGTTTATTTCAAAATAGTTGACAGCTTATTTCCATTGACAGCTTATTTTTATTGTTCAAAGAATGTGCGGGAGATGGTAGACAAAACCCACTACACCAATGGCTCCGAATTAACAACTTACAAGGAGAAAAATCATCTGGTCGGATTTTGTACTGACATTGAGAATTACATTATCCACAATCAAACTCCTCAACATTATGGTAAATACGTGCCACTAGTGCATGTGTTCAACTACGGTAACTACCAAGGAGATACCCTGGTAAGATTTTTACTATTACGACATCCGTGCATCTTTTGCATACTTCTAAAACTAGTACATCATTGCTAACTATGAAGTTATTACTATGTTTTTCAACAAATAATCCCAGAGAATTGTGTGCCTCATATGATGTATCAGAAAGGTAGAGTTAATGTTTTGAACATACAGCAAGGCCGTCCTACTAATCTCAACTGTCCATACGAGATTTCTAAAAGAAGTGGAGACATGAAAAATCAAAGGATGGAAAAAATGTATGGACAGTCGTAAGGAGCTTCTTGGAAGCAAAAGGAAGCGAAGCGCAAGAATTGGAAACAGGATGTTCTCCATTCTCCATAATGGAGAGTCAGGGTCTATATTGTTTTATGCTATTTTAGCTTAAATATGGTATTTAGGTCCTGCCTAATATTGATGATCATGTGCTAAGAACAATTAAGTAGGGTCGGTTCGATGACTATCAAGATGATGATCGTATGACTTGTTATGAATAACGAGTAGAAGTTGTATGATGATGATTAGTAGGACTTGTTAGGATTAGTATTACTTCCGACAAACTCGATACTCGCGGTCTTGAGACTTGTAATGTTTTATCTTTGTTCGGTCTTTTGAATTCGGAGACTAATATGATGAATTGTATTCGGAGACTAATCTTCTATTGTAGTCGATGAATCTGCTGTTGCTGTGTGCTGCTGTCTATATTCTGTCCAATAATATATTTTGTAACCTATGCAAAAATCAGAAAAGTAAAAAAAACAAATATTCATACTAATGGCGCATCACCAAACAGTGCGCCATTAGTATGCCAAGTATACTAATGGCGCATCCATCCGCAGTGTGCCATTAGTGTGCCAAAGCACATGGTTAAATATGGCCCCTGGGAGGCATACTAATGGCGCATGGTGTTATATACTAATGGCGCACTGCGTGGTGCGCCACCAGTGGTGCGCCATTAGTAATAAATACTAGTGGCGTGATAGTAATGGCGCACCAGTGATGCGCCATTAGTAGGCAAAACTGGTGCGCCATTAGTAGGCCTTTTCCTAGTAGTGAGAGCCCTTAGTTGTTGAACCTATCTCCATGGTTTGCCCTGCCGCTGAACATCAAGAGCGCCAACTGACTGTCCATGAGCCTGCTTCCACAGAGGCTCATGAAGCTGAAGACATTCCAGCAGCTGATCCCACCGCTGCTGAAGACATTGGTCACCATGACAATGTTGAAGATGATGTAGTTCTTCCTCTGATCGAGCACCAACAGGTATCATCGCCTGTGCTTACGCACAACGAACTCATCAGCATTGGTCGTCCTCTGACGCCAATTGCTCAGGATGCATCATGGGCTGATCACCCACAACAACAAGTCACACCACCCCGGCAAGAAGAAGATGACCTTGAGGCCCAGCCAACTCCGTCTCCAGAGGCGTCGCCAGCGTTATGCAGGCTTCACAAAGGACCAAGGTCTCAAGTCCCTCTTTCGAGCGTTCCAGAAGGAGAAGTGCCCCACCAATCTGTTGCACGTCAAGTGTTTCCAGATGCCACTCCTACTGTGAATGTCTCCGAGTCTGAGGCTAAAGCTGCTGAAGACATTTCGGCTGCATCAGCCGACGACACACGAGAAGAAGAACGTGTCCCTACCCCCCCATTACTGAATAAGCTGTTCTCGAGGAGAACGTGTCTGTGCCCGACCCTCCAGCTCATCAAGTGGAGGTTGAGAATCTTGAGGCTGCCAACACCAACACGAATGAAGCCAATGACGTTGTCATGGCTGAAGCAAATGTGGAGCTTGCACCAACCAATGTGGCAGAAGTCAGTGAAGCCAATGATGCTACTGCTCCTGCGCCTGCTGCTGGTCCTCAGTTTGACTATCACATTGAGCACAGGCCTCAGGTACATAAGCCAATGCCAAGGTTGCCCAGGTTTCCAGGTCCTGCATCAGCACCTGGATCCTTTAATGTCAACGGCTTCAAAGCAGATAACACCTTCTTCAATAGTGCCAAGAACCCCTACTCAAGGGAAAGAATATCTTCTGATCGGTTCTGGAGCTATCCGCAGCGAAGTTATTACTCATGCATTCTATACAATCAAGGTCACATTTTCCCTCATATGCGTCTTGACACTGAAGCCATAACTGGTCTGCCTTGCTTGGAAGAAGCTCTGGATTGCTTCAAAGAGTCTGGATTGTTGCCTTTCGTCACCGACCAAGAGCACTGGAACGAAGAGTTGCTGCTCCAATTCTATGCCACTCTTCACATTCGTGGCTACAACAGAGATCCAAAGACTTGGGTCCTTGAGTGGATGACCAACAATGTTCATCACGAAGCCAAAGCCTTTGATATCATTGAGCTCACTGGTCTGCCCACTCCTGGAGATCTTTATGAACCTGGTTGTCAGCTTCACAGTGCAGCTATGGAGAGCATCTTTCAGAAACCTGAACCGAACATGAGTCAGATGCTTAGCATGATGAAGCCTTTGCCTCCAGATGCTGCATATCCTAAGGAGTTCTTTGTTGAAGACCTTGAGTATCTGCCACACACTATCTATCACATTATCAGGCGAACTCTCCGGCCCATCAAAGCACATTCTCCACATGCAAAGCTGGAAGGTGCAATGAAGACTTTGGTGTTTTATATTCTTCACGGCAAATGCTTCAATGCACAAGACTTCTTCATCTGCCAACTTGCTGCATCAGGATCTGATCTTTTTGGCTTGAAGTTTTACGCTCCATGGATAATGCGGCTGATCAAACTACACTCAGCTGTCTCATATCAGCCCTCTGCTCGCAATCATCGGATCTTTCTGCCTGACATTGATATGTCCGTTGAAGCCATTTATCCAGAGCCTGCCAAGGAGCCTCTTAGTCTTCAGAATGCTGAGCATCAAAGCTTCTCTCAAAACATTGAAGGAGTTGAAGCAGCCACTCGTGTTTATCCTCTGGCTGGTACTACACGTGCACCTCAGCATGCCCTCACTGAAGCCACTGAAAGCACTATTGCCCAACAGCCCAAGAAGCGATCTCATGTTCTCAATGACCGAGAGCTTCTGGTTGCCCTTCATCAAAAACATGATAGGCATCATGACTGGCTGAAGCGCCAAATGCAAAGCCTCTTGGTGGATGTCAACCGCATTCGCAATCTTGCCACCAAGAATGCCTTTGTTGCCCATGAAACCTGTTGGCGTACATGTAAAGGGCTGGCGCTTCTGTGTTCCGAAGATGATCTTCAAGAGGATGGATTCTCTGAACGTTTCAAGTTTGACTCTACACCTCCAAGAAGGACTGTGCTGCGATGAACTCCGTCTCTTGAAGACACTGAGTTCTCTTCCTCCGCGGCAATTGTGAAAGCCAGAGTGATCGAGGACGAAGACGATGCCACTTCACCGCCCCTTACTTCTGCACGCATCGACACTGCTCCTAGTTCGTCTGCACCGCCGAACAACACTGATGACCTTGCTGCTTCACCTACTCCTCATGGGAACGAGTAGATGCTCTATGTCTTCAAACCTTTTTGGTCCTTACTGACAAAAGGGGGAGAAGCATATGAGTTTGATAGTCTTCAAGCGGGTCCATATGGGCGGTTACTTTATGTTTTGCCTAGTGTTTACAACTCTTGTTTTGATACATTTGGTTCTTTGAGTTGTAACACTTAAACTCGATGGTCGTCTGCTACTTATTTGCAATTCTGTGATGCGATGATAAATTCC
This sequence comes from Triticum dicoccoides, assembly GCF_002162155.2. Taxonomy (NCBI): domain Eukaryota; kingdom Viridiplantae; phylum Streptophyta; class Magnoliopsida; order Poales; family Poaceae; genus Triticum; species Triticum dicoccoides. The sequence goes on from NC_041380.1 coordinate 354,335,747, forward strand.
GCATGTGCGACGATAAATTCCGCACTTAGATCATTTTGCAGACGTCCATTTTTCATTATGCATATCATTATCTTCACATACTTTTCATGCATGATGAATTGTCATCATAAGTTGAAGAGGATCTCCACAAGTACAACCTGCCATGTGCATTTGCATTCCAAAAGCAAATTACTAATATGCACATCTTCAGGGGAGCCATTGCAACTTATGAAGACAATTCCCTATCCTTTACAATTTCACATATTATATTCCCCGTTGAAAACTTCAACTAGTTTGTCATCAATCACCAAAAAGGGGGAGATTGTAAGTGCATCTAGTGCCACCCCTAGTTGGTTTTGGAGTATTGACGACAAACCTAGTGGAGGGACTAATGTGTTTGTGAGAATTGAAGGATAACACAGGTAGAAGTCCCTCATTGATTCGGTTTTCCTACCAGAGATGACCCCTAAAAATGTATGAAGACATTGAAGTCAAAGGTGGTATGTGAAGACATTCACATTGAAGACTATGACAAGAGAAGACATCGCGTGAAGACTATGGAGCGCGAAGACTTAGCAGTTTCGTCGTTCTGTGTTTTTCTTTGTTGAGTCATAGGAACCACCGTACTGTTAAGTGGGGTCCAAGAGAACCAGTCAGAATGACTGAAGTGATGCTTAACCAAAATCCTATATCTTCGAGTGAAGACTATGAGAGCAAATCTTGTCCAGAGTTGGATAAGTCAGCTTTGCTTGTAGCCCAAGTAAAGTTGCCGTGTGTGTTTGTAATCTGACCGTTGGAACACGTGTCAGTTCCTTAGTGACCCAGGGTCATTTCGGACAAATCAGGTCGGGTTGCCTAGTGGCTATAAATAGCCCACCCCCTACAACCATAAACGGTGGGCTGCTCAGAGTTAGAGTACGGCTTTTGTCGTTTGAGGGCAACCCACCTCGAAGATTTTGAGAGAGAATTCCTTGCAAGGATAAAGCCCTAAACACCCAGAGCCAAAGAGTGTTAGGCATCACTTAAGTCTTCCTGTCTGTGTGATCTAAAGACTTATTACACTTGAGGACCGTGAATCCTCTAGCCGGTTAGGCGTCGCATTCTGAGCATCCAAGAGTCATTGTGGATCGCCGGTGAACGAAGTCTGTGAAGGTTTGGAAGTCTACCTTGAAGACTTACCAGAGTGATTGGGCGAGGTCTGTGTGACCCTCGCTCAAGGGGAATATGGTGAGGACTAAGTGTCCTGAGCTGCGTGTTCAGGACTAAGTGTCCGGGACTGAGTGTCCTCAGGTTTAAATACCTATCCGCCCTAACCAGACGACAGCTGTCACCGCAGTTGGAACTGGTCTACCAAACCTTTGTCTTCATCATGCACACTGGTTCTATCCTTCCCATCTCTTTATTTACAGTTGGCTCTTGTGAAGTCAGTGCCTATTTGCATTATCTATTTGTCTTCAATGTGTACCTGATCCTTACTGCCTAGCTGCTATTAGTCATTGTAGTTTCACTTCATTGAATACTTGACTGTGGTCTGCCTAGTGTAGTCTACGTTCCGCTGCATGGTAATAGGTTCATTTCTATCATTTGTCTTTGAAACTTCCATGTTTTGAAGACTTTCATAAAAATCGCCTATTCACCCCCCTCTAGTCGATATAACGCACTTTAAGTCACCGCTGCTGATGTCAAGAAGTTTGTTCAACTCGATTCTACTGACAAGAACATCATCTGTAGTCATCTGACCAAAGGGCAATATGGCCGTGTGAGTGCTCTAGAAACATCGAAGCTAGTCTGGGACTGGCTCCCCAAGGTCAACGAAGGCGTCTCAACCCAGAGAGATGAAAGGATTAGTGTCCTTCGCAACCTCTTCAACCGCTTCAAGAGAAACGACAATGAGAATGTTCAGCTCATGTTTGATCGCCTCACTGACATCACAAATGAGCTTCAAGCTCTCGACGCTACTGAGATCACCAAGCATGAAATCGTCAAGACACTCCTGAGATCACTTGACAGCTCGTTTGACACCCTAGCACTGATGATTAAAAAATGCCCTGACTTCAAGACACTCGATCCGTCTGATATACTTGAAAGGCCCAACACACATGAGTTTCAGCTTTCTAAGAAAAGAGATATCTACGGTCCCAACTATGGCCAAACTCGCGCCTTGAAGGCAAAAGATGTTTCCTCATCTGAAGAAGAATTTGACTGCAGGAAAGGAGCTTGCTATGCTTATGAAGAAGTTCCAGAAATTCACCAAGAAGAAAGGCTTCAGAAAGTCTTCACGATCCAGCTCAAGGAATGATGAAGCTTCTACTCATGACTACAAGAAGAGAACATGCCACAAGTGCAAGAAACCTAGTCACTACATCTCTGAGTGTCCGTAGTGGGACAATGAGAATAACAAGAAGAAGAAGAAGAGCAAGAAATATGATTCTGACGACAAGAAGAAGAAATACTCAAAGCCTTCTTCCAAGTCTTCCTCAAAATCTTCATCACACAAGAAGAGCTCATCTGGCAAGTCTCATGCATTTGTTGGCAAGGAAATGGATTCAGAGGAGGAGTCTGCTTTTGAGGAGGCGGAGGTGGAGTCTGAGGAGGAGTCCAACTCTGGCGTTGCAAGTCTGGCTACAGCCTACGTTGCCAAGTCCATCTTCAACACTAAAGACAATGACTTCGTCACCGACGCCGATGCTAATGACAAGGACAACTCCGCTCCCACCTATTGCTTCCTGGCAAGTGATGCCATGGTAAACTCACACAATGCTCACTATCAAACATGTAGTGAAGATGACTCTGATTGTGATTCCAAACCCAGCTACAAAACACTTGCTAAAATTGCAACTAAACAACAGAAATTTATGGAACATATTCAAAAACTATTAGACAAAAGCGATGACCTGTTGGACGCTGAAATGACTCGATCTCAGTCCTTAATTAAAGACATAAAAAATCTTCACATTAAGTATGAGGAACTTGAAAGTCGTCATGAAACGCTCTCAACAACTCATGAAAGGCTTTCCTATGATTATCTTCAAAGGAAGCAAGAACTTGATAAATTGAGAGCGGTTCATGAAGATCTTTAAAAGGAAAATGAGTCACTTCGCGCTGAATAGATCAGTCCCGCTCAGGAAGGATTTGAACCACCATGTCTTAAATGCCTTGAGCATGATAAGGCTACTTCTGTTGCTGAATGTTCTACTGCTGCTACTGTTGCAATATCTTCAATTGTTGATGTGGTAACTAGCCCCTCTGCTGAGGATGCCACTGCTATTGCTGATGAAAATGTTAGGTTGAAGACATTGCTTGAAACAGGGATGTACGAAAGTCTCAAAGGGCATCGACACTATGTGATGTACTCAAAAGGCAGATTCTAAACCGAAACCCTAGGAAAGAGGGTGTTGGGTTCGAAAGGAAAATGAATGTTGATGGCTCTTACTGCAAGCCTGAGCAGTACCCCAAAACCACATGGGTTGCTGCAAAGGAACCTTCAGTGGATCCATCCACCCTATCTGGCTTCACTTGTGATATTCCTATTGTCATTGATGAGTCCTTTGATGCAAACTATAAACTGTTTAAGAATCAGAATGGTGAGTGTTTGCCAGGTATATTGGTACTAACTGCAGGAATGGGCCACCTATGAAGAAAGTATGAGTGCCCAAAAGGTGTCTAGAGAATCTTCCTGTGAATGTCGTCTTGACACCACAAGGGAAGAAGACAGACCCCAGACCACATGCTTCATATGGTCCAAAGGCTTCATACAGACAGAGGACTCACCCGAGTCACAATAACACAAATGTTTTGCAGGGAAATCATACCCAGGCCTATGAATATGAGCATGTTTCATCGAACCGCCATGTTCATAAGACCAAGAACTACTCTGCTTATTCCTATGAGTATTATTCACCTCCTACAAAACTATTTGCCAGGGCTTCAAAGCCAAAGTTCCCAGATGCTGCACTTAGACTCATTGCTTCGAAGCCACCCTTGAAGATGTGGGTGGCTAAGAAAGCTTAACTCTCTTTTGCAGGGAAAGGTCTCTAGCCGAAAATCAAATGCGTCTGAAGCTATTGCCGGGGACCTAAAACATCTTGTAGGGCGCAAGATCAAATGCCCAAATGGTCTTATTATGTATTTTATTCCCGAGTCGCTTGCTATTTGTCCTGTCAGTCCTAACCTCGATCTAAGCTTTCATAATCCACTTGCTCGTCAAATTTTTATGCTTCACAATGCTCTTCGTGAAGCCTATCCCCCTAACTGCATTGTAGGGTACGACACCAGCTGCTTCATAATGGATTATTGTGGATGTACTAATCACATGACTGGCGAACGAAGTCTTCTCATGGACTCAACCTTACGTCCATCTGACAAAAGTCACATCACATTTGCTGATACATGTAAAAGCAAGGTATTGGGTCTAGGTAGAATTTGTTGAATCCCTTGGTTTCAACTTAATGTCTATCTCAATGCTTTGCGATTTGAACATGATTGTGATATTTGGAAAATATCGTTGCCTTGTTCTAATGGAATCTGACAAGTCTCTAGTCTTTGAAGGGTATCGGAAAGATGATTTGTACATGGTAAATTTCTCAACAGGACCACAACTTGCTGTATGTCTTCTTGCAAAAGCTTCGGAGTGCTGGCTCTAGCATCGGAGGCTAGGGCATGCTGGCATGAGGAACTTGCATACTCTTGCAAATAAGAAGCACGTCATAGGCATCGAGGGCGTCAAGTTCAAGAAGGATCACTTATGCGGTGCCTGCGAAGCTGGAAAGATGACGAGGGCCAAGCATCCCTCGAAGACAATCATGACAACGACTCAACCCTTCGGCCGTACTCACTACTCTACCCTTACTACTACTGTTTATCTCTATGGCTTTGTCATTGTTGACGATTATTCAAGATATACATGGGCACATATAATCCTCTACAAGACTGAAGTGCAGGATGTCTTCAGCCATTTCGCCAATCGAGCCATGAACAACTATGGCGTCAATATCAAGCACATCAGAAGTTACAATGGCACTGAATTCAAGAACACCAGCCTTGCCACTTATCTTGATACATTGGGCATCACTCATGAGTTCTCAGCTCCATACACACTGCAGCAGAATGGCATCGTGGAACGCAAGAACAGAACACGCATTGAGATGGCTCGGACGATGCTCGATGAATACAAGACACCAAGAAAGTTCTGGCCTGAAGCTATTGATACTACATGCCATGTCATCAACCGTGTTTATCTTCACAAGCTTCTGAAGAAAACATTCTATGAACTTCTCACTGGTAAGAAGCCAAATGTCATTTACTTCAGAGTATTTGGTGCTAGGTGCTGGACCAAGGATCCACATCACACTTCAAAATTTGCACCGAAAGCACATGAAGGTTTTATGCTTGGTTACGGAAAGGATTTGCACTCCTATAGAGTCTTCAACCTCTTTCACTATAAAGTGGTTGAAACTGTGGATGTGCGGTTCGATGAGACTAATGGCTCGCAAAGAGAGCACCTGCCAAATGTGCTAGATGAAATTCCACCCAATGAATCCATCAAGCTTATGGGAACTAGAGAAATCATACCGTCTGAAGTACAACCTGAAGAGGAACTTATCATTTCTGCACCAAATCACCCTGAAGACAATGCTCAGCCTGAAGACAATCCTTCAAAAGATGACAATGATCAGCAAGAGCAAAATCTTCGTCCAGTTCATCCTCGTGTTGCAAATGAAGTACAGATTGAGAAGATAATTAATAACATCAATGCACCTGGTCCACTCACTCGTTCAAGGGCAACACAGCTAGCAAATTTCTGTGCGCACTTTGCATTCGTCTCAATATCTGAACCCAAGAGAGTTGATGAAGCCTTCACGGAACCTGAATGGATTCAAGCTATGCAAGAAGAGCTTCAATAGTTCGAGCTGAATAATGTATGGGAACTGGTCAAGCGTCCTGATCCTCGTAAACACAATATCATAGGCACCAAATGGATATATCGCAACAAGCAAGATGAGCATGGTCAAGTTGTCAGAAACAAGGCTCGTCTTGTTGCTCAAGGATACACTCAAGTTGAAGGAATTGACTTCGATGGAACATTTGCTCCAGTGGCTAGGCTTGAAGCTATTCGCATACTGCTAGCCTATGCAAATCATCATAACATCCTTCTGTATCAAAGGAATGTGAAGAGTGCCTTTCTCAATGGCAAGATTGAAGAAGAAGTGTATGTTGCACAACCGCCTGGTTTTGAAGATCCAAAACATCTTGACATGGTTTACAAGCTCAACAAGGCACTGTATGGCCTCAAACAAGCCCCTCGTGCTTGGTATGACACACTCAAAGACTTCCTGAAGAGCAAAGGCTTCAAACCTGGTTCCCTGGATCCCACACTCTTCACGAAGACATATGATGGTGAACTGTTTGTGTGCCAAATATATGTGGATGCCATTATCTTCGGCTGCACTAATCAGAAATACAGTGATGAGTTTGGACACATGATGCAAGAGCAATATCAGATGTCCATGATGGGTGAGCTGAAGTTCTTCCTTGGTCTTGAAATATGGCAGCAACGCAACGGCATCTTCATATCTCAAGAGAAATACCTCAAAGATTGCCTGAAGCAGTTTGGAATGCAAGACTGCAAAGGTTATACGACGCCAATGCCAACCAAAAGTCATCTGGGTCCTGACGCCAATGGTAAAGAGTTTGATCAAAAGGTATACCGCTCCATGATTGGTTCTTTGCTTTATGCATGTGCATCCAGGCCAAATATCATGCTTAGTGTTTGCATGTGTGCCCGATTCCAAGCGGCACCAAAGGAATCACATCACTTAGCTATGAAGCGAATTCTTCGATATTTGGCTTACACCCCAACACTAGGATTATGGTATCCAAAGGGCTCATAGTTTGATCTAGTTGGATTCTCGGATGCTGATTATGCTGGTGACAAGGTGGATCGCAAGTCTACATCAGGCACATGTTAGTTTCTGGGATGATCACTTGTGTGTTGGTCTTCAAAGAAGCAGAACTGTGTATCTCTCTCCACTGCTGAATCTGAATACATTGCTACTGGATCTTGCTGCGCTCAGCTTCTATGGATGAAGCAAACACTCAAAGACTATGGCATTCATCCGAAGCAAGTGCCACTCTACTGCGACAATGAAAGCGCCATCAAGATTGCCAACAACCCAGTTCAGCACTCGAAGACAAAGCACATTCAGATCCGTCATCACTTTCTCAGAGATCATGTCATGAAGGAAGATATTGATATCATTCACGTCAACACTGAAGAGCAACTGGCAGATATCTTCACAAAGCCCTTGGATGAGAAAAGGTTTTGCAATTTGCGGTGTGAGCTAAATATCTTGGAATCCTCAAATGTCCTGTGATCATGCACACATCCTAACACTTATGCATGTTTGATGACTTAGATGTGCAACACACGAAGTAACGTATATCTTCAATTAATGAAGACTTACACTCTGGGTGTTAATACGTTAACGCAGAATTTGACTTCGGAGCGCCACGATAACTGTGCGCCGTGTCTGGGTCTAATACTTCCTATACGGTGCGTAACGCCACCACCAAACTTTTGTTTGGAGTGTTTTCTGTTGGCGTTACATTTGCTATGTCTTCACATTTGGTTTGTCTTCAAATTTCTACATGTCCTCATGTTTATCTTCACTATTGAGTTAGTCTTATTCGGATATATTCATATATTAGCGTTCTGTCCTCTACAACATTCACTTATAGCTATGTCTTCTCGTTTTGAATCTTTTGAACTAAGTGAATGTGATCGGACCCTAACCTTTCTATGCTCCCATCTCAAATCTATCTATCCAACTCATATGCATTCTATTGAAACTGTCGAATGTCTTCTCTGCGTCCTTGTCAGCAGAAGATGTAGAGACAAACATTAAATCTGTTTTAAATGCTCAATCCTTTTTGCTTGAAACCCGAAGAAGCGGGAACGACCACCAAACAATCCAGGCGTGTGTGGGAACATGGAACAACCTCCAATGTGTTGCATGTTCGCCACGTGTCCTTCAGATGTGAACCGCCAGGGGCACCTGCGTAATAACACTGCGTCTTCCCTGTCCTTATAAATACACGCCACACCCCAGTCATTGTCTCTTCTTCCACTTCTCCTTCTCGCACAAACCCTAGCGCCACCGCTAGCTCTCGATGACGCCAGCGACGAAGCGCTTAACTGTCGCGACCTCACCGACGCCGTCTTCACGCCGGCCGCGGACATCGTCTTCTCCGCCGTCGCTGTATGTGTCCTCCGTCGCCAAGTTAGGGCACGGAAGATCGAACTGCTCGGCCTCATCTCCTACTCCGTCTAGCAGTTCCTCGAGTGGTAAATAAAAACTCTTTCTACAGTCCTTTTTGATCCGATAGATTCATCTTTTTCAACCACAAGTGGTTTCTGTCCCAACAAATTGAATCTATCCTTTTCTGAATCTCATAACATGCCAAGTATGTTCACTTATGCTTCACAAAGTAGTTAGATTCCTCACTTGTACTTATTCGTGGACTCGTACAAATCTGGAACCAACTCTCTACATATGAGTGAATGTCTTCGCACTATGAGGTCAATGTCTTCTAAACTGATTTATCTTCAAAATCTTCTGAGAATGCATATGACCTCTTCCCCTTCCTTCACATCTCTAATGCTGTCACAGGTACATGTCCGTGGGAGAATCCCTTGGTTCTCATAGTCTGCATTCATTTGCAGAGTTCTTACAACATCACATCAATTCTCCCAAAGCTAATTCTTGTCTGACCAGCAGAAGGAAGCCTTTGCACGTTCTGAAGCCTTTCAATATGAACTTCATGGCAACAGAAAAATCAGTCAGGAAGGGAGGCAGACAATGCCGAGGGGGCACATCAATGGATTTGCCTGAAGATCTTTATGAGTTATACAAAACTGATCCTGAAGAGAGCTATGGCCAACGAAAAACACGAATCCAATGGATTCGAAGATACTGGGCCGAGCAATGGTTCAAGTAAAGATTCGTCACCAAGGAATATGCTAAAAAGAATGCCATCAAGCGTCCTTGGGGAGATATTCTCTATAAAATCTTCAACCCAAGACTAAATCTAAAGCTATTGCTCAGAGTTTCTACCCTTGCATGGTCCGTGGACCACAATCTGCTGATGCTGACCCATCTTCTCTGCTATGGTGTCGTGAAGACAATCTGTTCAAGCGCAACTACCAGTTTGCCAAGAACTCGGCGACAGAGAACAAGAAGTCACGGGGATTAAACTTCAACCCCGGTCCATCTGCTCCTCGTGCCGATGGCACACGCGATGCTGAACCCAATATTGTTGGGCCCTTCTACAACCTTGAAGGTCTCATCAATCACATTCAGGTTCAAGGGGCAGCCGTGGATAACTTTGCACATGACGCTGATTCTGAAGAAGCACCTGCACCACCGAAGCCTGTGAAGCAAAAGAAACCAAAGGCTTCAAAGCCCTCCTCCGCACCAAAGGTCTCGCGGGCGAAGCCTCTGGCCACTGCACCTCCTAAAGCCAGTGTGTAGTCTGAAGATATCTCTCGCATCTCCAAGTCTGACAAGATGAAGAAGCACATGCAACCAACTGGTCAAGCATTGACCCCTACTGCCGTTTTGAGGAATGAGAATGAAGCCATTGATCTGTCTAGCGACGACGATCTTGGCAATGATGCTCTTGAGCTGCTTATAAAGAGCAAGCAAGAGGCGGAAATCTTCAATGATCTTCCCCTCTTTGATGTGGAGATCCTGTACAAGTTCATTGATGAGTGGTTTGACAGCCCAGACCTCAGTTTTGATGATCTTCAGCTCCCAATTGGCCTCAACGTCTCTTTCCATGGAGCCATTGCTCCTAAGCTGGCTCTTGCACAGAAAATTGTTGAGTTGAAGCACAAGATTGATTATGAAAAGGCTCAGTTCAAGAAGCACATGGCCAAGCTCAACGTGGAAGACGTCCAAAACTTCAAGGTCATGCTACAAGAGCTCAAGGAGGCGTTCCACAAGAAACGTGAAGAAGCTAAAGGTTCTCGAGAGCGCATGAAACACCTGGCTACCAAATGTGTTCAAGGCTACAATGAAGCTGAAAAGCGCAAGGCTTTGGGGCGACCAGGCATCGACCCCAGAATGGCTGCCAAGAAGAAGAAGAAGAAGCCTGCTGTGGCCCAACCAGAAGCATCAAGGCAGGAAGAACCTCGCATTGTCTTCCCGGCCAGTATGACAGGCTCGAAGCCTAAAGTCCCCATAATGGCTTCAGAGCTCAAGAAAACAAGGGCAGCTGAAGCCGAAGCCCGAAAGTGCAAGACCAAGGCCACCACTGATGATGCTCCACCGACCAAGAAGAGAAAAACCAAGAAGAAAGATCGGGCTGCTCCCAAAGAGCCCCTTGTCGTCGAGCCAATCTCAGTTGCTCGTCCTGCGTCTGAACACCGTGAGCGCCATTTGATAGTTCATGAGCCTGCTTCCACAGAGGCTCCAGAAATTGAAGACATTCCAGCTGTTGACCCCACCGCAGCTGAAGACATTGGTCATCAAGACAAGGTTGAAGATGATGAAGTCCTTCCTCAAATCGAACACAATGTGGTATCATCGCCTGTTCTCACGAACAGCGAACTCATCAGCATTGGTCGTCCATTGACGCCAATTGCTCAGGATGACTCATGGGCTGATCACCCACAAGACTCCCCCCGTCAAGAAGAATCCCCAAGTACTCCCCCACCTCAAGTCACCACTTTGGTGCTTGAAGACAATGACTTTGTGGCCTAGCCAACTCCCTCTCCAAAGGCGTCGTCCGCACTCCGCAGGCTTCACAAAGGACCAAGGGCACAAGTCACTTTGTCAAGTGTTCCCGAAGGAGAAGAGCGCCAATCCGTTTCACGGCAAGTCTTTCCTAAAGCCTCTCCTAACGTGAACATCCCCGAGTCTGAAGCCAAAGCAGCTGAAGATATTCCGGCTGCATCAGTGTAACATCCCAAATTTTCAATTTGGAATGTTATACATAAGATCATCATGCATGTCATATTTTCTTGCATTTTGTTGATCCTAGAAATTTCACGCAACTCAAGGACCCCCGGAGAGAGTTGGAGATCTCGAAATTTTCGTATTTGAGTTCTCTCAAAATTATGAAAAGAGGATCATTGGATTTATTTATTTTATTTTCAAATATTTTTCCAATATAAAAAAATAAGAGAGGGAATAATATGACTTTCCCAAAATTTAGGAAAAATGAAGATTTAATAAATAAATCAAATTTTGGATTTTTCTCGGAGTTTATTTGCCTTAGGGGAAAATGCGTGTTTTCAAAAAATTGCATTTTAGGCCCCGAGTAAAGTTCATTTTGTTCGACTCATTTTTAGGAGTCGGGGAAAGTTTACTTTATTAATTTTGGAGTTCGTATAGATTTTTTTTTCTGCGCGCGAAACCGTTTAAAAAAAACTGCAGCGCCTTGGGCCAAAGGCCCAAGCCGCTAGCCGCCGGCCAAGAGGCCAAGGCTAGCGCGCGCGCCAAGCCAGGGAGCCGCCGCCGCTTCTTTTGCCTAGTCCTACTAGGACTCTTTTCCTACTTCGGTTATTCCGTATCTATTCCTAGATCTATTCCTCTTGTTTCCTAATCCTAATCTAATTCCTTGCCCCCTCATCCAAGCAAAACCCCCCTCCCCAATATAAATACCCAAGCACCCCCCCTCTAAACCATCAAACCAACACCTCTCCTCTCCTCCGCGCAGCACCACAGCGCCGCCCTCACCAGCGCCGCCGCCCCTCACCATCGCGCCACCCAACGCCGCCGCCGCCACCCAACGCGCCGCCGCCACCCAACGCCGCCGCCGCCGGAGCCCCTCGTTCTTCGAGGTACTAGCCGCGCCGCGTCACCTTTTCTTTTCCTCGGTTCGGTTTTTCGTAATCGTTCTGGTTTTCCGTTCCGGTTTTCTAGATCGGTTTTTCGTTTCGGTTTTCTTTCCGAAACCCTAGATCGGTTTTTCTCGCCGGTTTTTCTTTCCGGTTTTGTTTAGCGAGCGTTCGCCGGACCGTTCGTCTTAACGAACGTGATCACCGGATCACCTCGGTTAATGAACGTCTGTTCGTTTAACCATTCGTCGTTCTCTTTTCTCGTCGGATTTATTCCGCGATTCTTCCGATCGTGATTTCAGATCCGATCTTCTTTCTAGTCTATCTTTCCACTCGTTTATCGGAATCAGGTGATTCAAGCGCCTGGAGTTTCGTTTCGAAACCGCCGTTCCGACTAATCAACTTAAACAAAGTTTTGCTACTGTAAAATTTGACTTAGTTTCAACTTGCTAGAACCGAGTTGTTATCTTTCGTCGTTTGACTTTTGTTGCTAATTTTGATTCGATTCTTTTTGCAACCAGTGTTCTTAAGTTGAACTTTCTGGTTAGATCTTCTATTCGAGATTTACCTGTGCATTAGATGAGTACTTATTGTATGCTTGTTGTTTGTCTGCGATAGATCACCCGGAGTGCGCCGCTTGTTACTTCGAGTCTCTAGGTTTCGCGGATCGTCAGCAAGGCAAGTAACATTTGATCATATCCCTTATTACCCAGTTTTTATGCATTAGATCAATCCTCAACCACTTGCATGATTAGGATCTAAAATAAATTGTGGGATGGGAAGTAGATTGAGGTAGTACCTATTACCTGTTTTATTATCAAACCCTTGGGAGTTACTTCTACGTTGCTTATTATGCCATGCTATGCTAGTAGACGTGGATTGGGTGAGTGAACATCCATGACTGATGTGAGTGTTGTTAATTAATGGTTTATCTAAGGTGGCAACTTAAATACACATCTGGGTGGATTGAGGCACCTGATGTCTATCAGGACTTGCCTGTTTGTTCTGGACCGCCACCCAGGCTCAAAGGGATCATAAGATAATTCATACTAGTAACTTACGTGTGCAGCCACAAGCCATTATGGGCTCTGGCATAGTGGAGTAAGTTGTGCGAACTCTTACGGGTAGGCTAGCAGATGTAGGGGATGTAGGTGTACAGGTCTACCCACATGTAAGGTGCTAGCGCTTCTGAAAGACTGTGTCTCGGTCATCCGTTTCTCAAACACCATGTAGTGCGAGAAACCAAACGGAGGCGATCGAGTCTTGTGGGGAAAAGTGCGCAAACCTCTGCAGAGTGTACAAACTAATCATGATTAGCCGTGTCCCCGGTTATGGACATCTTGAGTATCTAGTACTTGAATATCATGTGAATCTCAACATGTTACTCTAATTAATATTGTTGGGTTTTTAATGAGTACTTTTAATTGGGATTGAGGATGCTGTCAACCATTCTCAATGTTTAAGAACCACTATGATAGTTAAACAAATTTATTCCTTTGCAGTAGGGAAAAACTGGCTTTATGCAAAACTGTAACCATAGAGCTTTTTCCACAGCCAAATATGCATGTAGTATAGTCAATACTCATTACCTCTCTCTATGTGTTACATTGCTAGCATATTCCATGTGCTGAACCGTTTTCGGGCTGCAACTTTTCATGTTGCAGACTTTTCAGACGACGATTAAGGTGCCGTTTTAGGTCGTGGTTCTATACTCAGTGATGCCGTTGGAGTTGATGGACTCACTTATCTTCCAAGTCTTCCGCTGTTATCGTTATTAGATGGCCTTAAGCCATGATTATTGTAATAAGTTCTTTTTGAGCCATCAATGTAATAAGAGTGTGATTGCAACTCTGTTATAAATCCTCGATGTACTGTGTGGTGTCAGCATTACTGATCCAGGGATGACATCGTAGCACAGTAGACATGATCCATTCGGGTCAGGTCGCTACAGAGATGGTATCAGAGCACACGCTGACTGTAGGACATGACCACTAAGTTAAAGCCATAGATCACCATTCTCTTCTCATTTTCTAACTCCTCATCTTTTCTACTCCTTTAGGATGAAGGACGCGAAGATTAAGTACGCTCAACCAGATGAAGGTACACCATTTGGATTTCACTTGAAGGAAGTCACCAAGTACCTGAACATTGGACTACCAAGCTTCACCGGGACTTTCAACGCCACTCTGCCTGAAGAGGAGCGCTGGAAGATTCAAGCCCATGTTCCGGGAAGGGCATTCGCCCCAATCACCAAGCCCATAGATAGTGTTTTCAGTGCACCAACCTGGAGTCTGGGAAAGAGCATGGCAGCCCATATCACCATGGGACGCATTGGAGAAGTTTATCAAGAAGACCTCAAGGACACTATCTACCAGATTTGCGGACGCCGGAATGAACAATGGGAGATAGTCAGCACCAAGAAGGACAGATCCATTGCAGCTTTCATACAGGAATTAAATCAGCACATTCGACGCCAGGAGAATCAGATGTGCAATGATATGATAGAGTTGAAGAATGCAAAGGGAAGGATCATCGAACTTGAAGGAGAGATGAAAACTCTACGCAAGGACTACATGGACGAGATCGTAGCTGCCGTAAGGCACAATAACGATCTTAAGTATGAGATTGAAGAACTCAAGAATGAAGACAAGTACGTTGACTGTCCGAGCAACTACATCATCATCGACGACACTGATTCGGATCCAAGCGAGCCCGACTTTGAAGTCGAAGCTGGAGCAGACATCATGGAATCTTCCATTGGTTCAAATTAATAGATGACCCCCACATATTAGTAGTATTCCCTCCATGTAAACATTATAGTACACGCACTTTTGCGATAGTTAGACCGTTGTATGCCCTTTGATTGAGTGAATGAAGTGATTCTGTGTGCATTTGTCTCATGAGCATTCGGGTAGTGTTTTCTCCCTAGACCCCACTCTTTTCTTAATTTCTCGTCTTTTCTAAAACCCTTCAGATGCCTCCGAGACGCGACCCCGAGTTTGTTTTTCCGCCAGAGATCACCTAGTTGATTCAGCAGCAGAATACCTTGATTCAGACATTGGTACAGAACCAAGCCAACAACAACAACAACCCACCACCACCACCACCTGGGGATCACTTGACTCGTTTCCTTAGGCTGCATCCACCGGTGTATTCTAGTAGCACCGAGCCGATTGTAGCAGATGATTGGCTCCGCAAGATAGGAAGGGAGTTGACCACTGCAGGATGCACAGATGGTGAGAAGGTGAAGTTTGCTGCACATCAGCTTGACGGACCCGCAGCAGCATGGTGGGAGAATTTCACAGCCACTTACCCTGTAGACACTGTCACATGGGATCAGTTTCAGCAAGCTTTCCGCACTGCCCATGTTTCAGCAGGAGCTATGGCCACGAAGAAGCGTGAGTTCCGCAACTTACGCCAAGGAGGAAGGACTGTTGGCCAGTATGTGGATGATTTTAGTAAGTTAGCATGTTATGCCCCAGATGACGTTGCTACAGACGCAGCTAAGCAGGAGAAGTTTCTGGAAGGACTAAATGATGAGTTAAGCCTGAAATTGATGGTAGCAAGATTCAATAACTACCAGGAGTTGGTAGACCGCGTCCTCATGATTGAAGGAAAGCAGCAGCAAATAGAGAATCACAAGAGGAAGTATGGGCAGGGGAAGTTTAACTCTGGAGCCCAGCAGAAGCCCCGTTATACCCCTAAGCAAGGAGTGCAGTTTCAGCATACCCATGGAGGAGGTAGTTCGCACAACCATAATGGCCACAAGAATGGTAATGGGAATGGAGGAAGCAACGGCCAGAACCGGACCCCACCAACAACCCCAGCCAAGAGAGACCCGAGCAATGTCACCTGTTTCAAGTGTTCCAAGACTGGACATTACGCAAATGAATGTCCCGAAGGCCAAGGTGGAAATGGAAGCGCTGGAAAGAAGCCAAACCCTTTCAACAGAGGACGGGTGAACCACATTGATGTGGAGGAGATTGAAGATCAGCCCGATGCAGTAATCGGTAAGTTTTTGGTTAAGTCATTTACTGCACTTGTTCTTTTCGATACTGGTGCATTGCATTCATACATATCAAGGGGATTTGTAGAGAAGTATAGTCTGCCCACTAAGATTCTTAATACCCCTATGCTAGTAAGCTCGCCAGGAGCGGAGTATATGGCCAGACAAGGATGTTTTCAAGTGCCATTGAGAATAGGAAGGCATGTGTTTCCGACGGATTTGATCGTTCTGGAATCCCAAGGATTGGATGTGATTCTAGGTATGGATTGGCTGTCGATGTATGGAGGAAACATCGATTGCGCAAGTAAGACGATTTTGCTTACCACCCCAGAAGGGAGGAGAATCAAGTATGTATCACGGCATGAGCCGAGGAGGGCTTATGTAAATTTCCTATCAGGAGTTGTGCAGGAAGAGGTGCCAGTAGTGAAGGATTATCCTGATGTATTTCCTGAGGAATTGCCAGGAATGCCACCAGATAGAGATATTGAGTTTTTGATTGAGCTGTTGCCAGGAATAGGCCCGATATCGAAGCGACCATACAGGATGCCCGCACAGGATTTGGCGGAAATCAAGAAGCAGATTAATGAGCTATTGGATAAAGGTTATATACGCCCAAGTTCTTCGCCTTGGGGATCACCCGTACTGTTAGTGGAGAAGAAGGATGGATCGTTAAGGATGGTTGTTGATTATCGTGGATTGAATGCAGTAAAAATCAAGAACAAGTACCCACTACCAATGATAAATGATCTGTTTGACCGTTTGCAAGGAGCTAAAGTGTTTTCCAAGATTGATTTGCGATCAGGGTACCATCAGTTGAAGATTCGAGAGCAGGACATACCTAAGACAGCGTTCACCACAAGATATGGACTGTATGAGTACACCGTTATGTCATTTGGACTGACTAACGCACCGGCCTATTTCATGAACCTGATGAACAAAGTGTTTATGGAGTTTTTGGATAAGTTCGTCGTGGTGTTCATTGATGATATTTTGGTTTTCTCGAAGAATGAAGAAGAGCATAAGGAACATTTGCGATTGGTTTTGGAGAAACTAAGGGAACATCAGTTATATGCCAAGTTCAGCAAATGTGAGTTTTGGCTAAAGGAAGTTGGATTTCTCGGACACGTTATAACCGGAGAAGGTATAGCAGTTGACCCCACAAAGGTTGGGACCGTAACCAATTGGGCAGCACCAACGACAGTTGGAGAGATCCGGAGTTTTCTTGGACTCGCAGGATACTACCGGAGATTCATTGAGAATTTCTCAAGGATTGCAAAGCCTATGACGGAGTTGCTGAAAAAGGATACCAAGTTCATATGGACTGAGGACTGTGAGGCAACTTTTCAGGAGTTGAAGAAAAGATTGGTTACCTCACCAGTGCTAATTTTGCCAGATCAAACCAAGGATTATGAGATGTATTGCGACACTTCACGTCGAGGACTTGGAGCAGTGCTTATGCAGGAAGGAAGAGTTGTTTCGTATGCTTCACGACAACTGAAACCTCATGAATTAAATTATGCCACACATGATTTGGAGTTAGCAGCCATAGTGCATGCAGTGAAGACATGGAGACATTTCCTCATTGGAAATCATTGTGAGGTATACACGGATCACAAGAGTTTGAAGTACATTTTCACGCAGAAGGAATTAAACCTTAGACAGAGGAGATGGTTGGAGCTTATCAAGGATTATGATATGAGATTGCATTATCATCCCGGAAAGGCTAATGTAGTAGCTGACGCATTGAGCTGCAAGAGTCATGTCAATACGCTATTGACGGAAGAAATACCAAAGGAGCTAGCAGAAGATCTTCGTGAGCTATGTTTGGAAATAGTTCCGAGAGGCTACGTAGCAGCATTGGAGATTCAGTCTACCTTGATGGATAAAATTAGGGAAGCTCAAACAGGGGACAAAGAGATTGCGGATATAAAGAAGAAAATGAGCGAAGGAAAAGCTAAGGGATTTCGTGAGGATGAGCACGATACCCTATGGTTTGAGGACCGTATTTACGTGCCAAATGACCCGGAGATTAGGAAGTTGATTTTGCAAGAGGCACATGATTCACCCTACTCGATTCACCCAGGAAATACCAAGATGTATTTGGATTTGAAGGAAATGTTCTGGTGGACCGGAATGAAGAGGGATATCGCGGAGTATGTAGCAGTTTGTGATGTATGTCAGAGAGTGAAGGCAGAACATCAGAAGCCAGCAGGATTGTTGCAGCCATTGCCGATACCCGAATGGAAGTGGGATAAACTAGGCATGGATTTCATCACAGGTTTGCCAAAGACTCGTTCAGGCTATGATTCGATTTGGGTTATAGTCGACCGGTTGACGAAGGTAGCGCATTTCATTCCAGTTAAGACTACCTATAGCAGCGCTAAGTTGGCAAAGATATACATGACCAGAATTGTGTGTTTGCACGGAGTTCTGAGGAGTATCGTATCAGATAGAGGAACTCAATTTACCTCAAAGTTTTGGAATCAGTTGCATGAAACATTGGGAACCAGGCTAGAATTCAGTACAGCTTTTCACCCACAGACAGATGGACAGACTAAGAGAGTCAATCAGATTTTGGAGGATATGCTGAGAGCTTGTGCACTAGACTATGGATCTAGTTGGGACGATAACTTGCCGTATGCAGAGTTTTCCTATAACAACAGTTACCAAACCAGCTTGAAGATGGCACCTTTCGAGGCTTTGTACGGAAGGAGGTGTAGGACACAGCTATCATGGGACGAAACCGGAGACCGTCAGTTGTTTGGACCACATTTGATTAAGGAGTCTGAACAGAAGGTTAAGTTGATTCGCGATAGGCTCACGGTAGCCCAGTCAAGATAGAAAAGCTATGCGGATTTAAAACGCAAGGCGATAGAATACGAAGTTGGAGACAGAGTTTATCTCAGAGTATCCCCACTTCGAGGAGTTAAGCGATTTGGAGTTAAAGGAAAGTTAGCACCACGTTTTGTTGGACCATATAGAATTTTGCAACGCATGGGAGAAGTTGCTTATAAGCTGGAATTGCCAGAGGGACTGTCAGGAGTTCATGATGTATTCCATGTTTCCCAGCTGAAGAAATGTCACGCCGAGATGACGGAAGTACCGCTAAGAGATACAGTGCCACTTGAAGCAATTCAGTTGAAGGATGACTTAACATATGAGGAGAAACCAGTCAGGATTCTCGATTTTGCCAGCAGAGTTACCCGCAGCAAGGTTATCAAGTTCTGCAAGGTTCAGTGGAGCCACCACACTGAGGATGAAGCCATCTGGGAGAGAGAAGAAGATTTGCTCAAGGACCACCCTCACCTATTTTCTAGCCAACCCGAATCTCGAGGGCGAGATTCATCTTAAGGGGGGTAGGTTTGTAACATCCCAAATTTTCAGTTTGGAATGTTATACATAAGATCATCACGCATGTCATATTTTCTTGCATTTTGTTGATCCTAGAAATTTCACGCAACTCAAGGACCCTCGGAGAGAGTTGGAGATTTCGAAATTTTCGTATTTGAGTTCTCTCAAAATTATGAAAAGAGGATCATTGGATTTATTTATTTTATCTTCAAATATTTTTCCAATATAAAAAAATAAGAGAGGGAATAATATGACTTTCCCAAAATTTAGGAAAAATGAAGATTTAATAAATAAATCAAATTTTGGATTTTTCTCGGAGTTTATTTGCCTTAGGGAAAAATGCGTGTTTTCAAAAAATTGCATTTTAGGCCCCGAGTAAAGTTCATTTTGTTCGACTCATTTTTAGGAGTCGGGGAAAGTTTACTTTATTAATTTTGGAGTTCGTATAGATTTTTTTTTCTGCGCGCGAAACCGTTTAAAAAAAACTGCAGCGCCTTGGGCCAAAGGCCCAAGCCGCTAGCCGCCGGCCAAGAGGCCAAGGCTAGCGCGCGCGCCAAGCCAGGGAGCCGCCGCCGCTTCTTTTGCCTAGTCCTAGTAGGACTCTTTTCCTAATTCGGTTATTCCGTATCTATTCCTAGATCTATTCCTCTTGTTCCCTAATCCTAATCTAATTCCTTGCCCCCTCATCCAAGCAAAACCCCCCCTCCCCAATATAAATACCCAAGCACCCCCCCTCTAAACCATCAAACCAACACCTCTCCTCTCCTCCGCGCAGCACCACAGTGCCACCCTCACCAGCGCCGCCGCCCCTCACCACCGCGCCACCCAACGCCGCCGCCGCCACCCAACGCCGCCGCCGCCACCCAACGCCGCCGCCGCCGGAGCCCCTCGTTCTTCGAGGTACTAGCCGCGCCGCGTCACCTTTTCTTTTCCTCGGTTCGGTTTTTCGTAATCGTTCCGGTTTTCCGTTCCGGTTTTCTAGATCGGTTTTTCGTTTCGGTTTTCTTTCCGAAACCCTAGATCGGTTTTTCTCGCCGGTTTTTCTTTCCGGTTTTGTTTAGCGAGCGTTCGCCGGACCGTTCATCTTAACGAACGTGATCACCAGATCACCTCGGTTAATGAACGTCTGTTCGTTTAACCGTTCGTCGTTCTCTTTTCTCGTCGGATTTATTCCGCGATTCTTCCAATTGTGATTTCAGATCCGATCTTCTTTCTAGTCTATCTTTCCACTCGTTTATCGGAATCAGGTGATTCAAGCGCCTGGAGTTTCGTTTCGAAACCGCCGTTCCGACTAATCAACTTAAACAAAGTTTTGCTACTGTAAAATTTGACTTAGTTTGAACTTGCTAGAACCAAGTTGTTATCTTTCGTCGTTTGACTTTCGTTGCTAATTTTGATTCGATTCTTTTTGCAACCAGGGTTCTTAAGTTGAACTTTCTGGTTAGATCTTCTATTCGAGATTTACCTGTGCATTAGATGAGTACTTATTGTATGCTTGTTGTTTGTCTGCGATAGATCACCCGGAGTGCGCCGCTTGTTACTTCGAGTCTCTAGGTTTCGCGGATCGTCAGCAAGGCAAGTAACATTTGATCATATCCCTTATTACCCAGTTTTTATGCATTAGATCAATCCTCAACCACCTGCATGATTAGGATCTAAAATAAATTGTGGGATGGGAAGTAGATTGAGGTAGTACCTATTACCTGTTTTATTATCAAACCCTTGGGAGTTACTTCTACGTTGCTTATTATGCCATGCTATGCTAGTAGACGTGGATTGGGTGAGTGAACATCCATGACTGATGTGAGTGTTGTTAATTAATGGTTTATCTAAGGTGGCAACTTAAATACACATCTGGGTGGATTGAGGCACCTGATGTCTATCAGGACTTGCCTGTTTGTTCTGGACCGCCACCCAGTCTCAAAGGGATCATAAGATAATTCATACTAGTAACTTACGTGTGCAGCCACAAGCCATTATGGGCTCTGGCATAGTGGAGTAAGTTGTGCGAACTCTTACGGGTAGGCTAGCAGATGTAGGGGATGTAGGTGTACAGGTCTACCCACATGTAAGGTGCTAGCGCTTCTGAAAGACTGTGTCTCGGTCATCCGTTTCTCAAACACCATGTAGTGCGAGAAACCAAACGGAGGCGATCGAGTCTTGTGGGGAAAAGTGCGCAAACCTCTGCAGAGTGTACAAACTAATCATGATTAGCCGTGTCCCCGGTTATGGACATCTTGAGTATCTAGTACTTGAATATCATGTGAATCTCAACATGTTACTCTAATTAATATTGTTGGGTTTTTAATGAGTACTTTTAATTGGGATTGAGGATGCTGTCAACCATTCTCAATGTTTAACAACCACCATGATAGTTAAACAAATTTATTCCTTTGCAGTAGGGAAAAACTGGCTTTATGCAAAACTGTAACCATAGAGCTTTTTCCACCAGCCAAATATGCATGTAGTATAGTCAATACTCATTACCTCTCTCTATGTGTTACATTGCCAGCATATTCCATGTGCTGAACCGTTTTCGGGCTGCAACTTTTCATGTTGCAGACTTTTCAGACGATGATTAAGGTGCCGTTTTAGGTCGTGGTTCTATACTCAGTGATGCCGTTGGAGTTGATGGACTCACTTATCTTCCAAGTCTTCCGATGTTATCGTTATTAGATGGCCTTAAGCCATGATTATTGTAATAAGTTCTTTTTGAGCCATCGATGTAATAAGAGTGTGATTGCAACTCTGCTATAAATCCTCGATGTACTATGTGGTGTCAGCATTACTGATCCAGGGATGACATCGTAGCACAGTAGACGTGATCCATTCGGGTCAGGTCGCTACAATCAGCCGATGAACAAGAAGAACCAAGACATGAAGAAGAACGTGTTGCTACACCCCCAACCAACCCTGAAGTTGTTCTCGAGGAGAACGTGTCCGACCCTCCAGCTACTCGAGTGGAGGTTGAAAACTCTGAGGCGGCCACTAACACCAACACTGAAGCCAATGACGTTGTCATGGCTGGGGCTAGTGTGGCGCTTGAAGCTACTATGGCGCCTGAAGTTAATGTGGTGCCAGAAGTGATTGCTCCTAAAGCCAATCTGCAGCCCGAAGCCAATGCCACTGCTCCTGTACTGCCTCCACGGACACACACTCTTGAGCATGCATTCTTTCAAGGACAACTTACCACCATCCGCTGGCCCATTGTGGTACCTTCACCTGCTGCCGGTCCGCAATTTGACTATCATGTGGAGCACAGGCCTCAGGTCCAGAAGCCAAAGCCTAGGCTGCCAAGGTTTCCAGGTACTGCAATTTCACCAGGATTGTTTAATCTGAATAGCTTCAAGGCACACAACATATTCTTTGACAGTGCCAAGAACCCCCACACAAGGCCAAGAATCTCATCAGATAGATTTTGGAGTTATCAGCAGAGCAACTACTATTCCCGCATCTTATACAATCAGGGGCGCATTTTCCCTCATATGCGTCTAGAAAGCGAAGCCATGGCTGGCCTGCCCTGCCTAGAAGAAGCCCTTGACTGCTTCAGAGATGCTGGTCTTCTCACATTTGTGACAGCAAAAGAACATTGGAATGAAGAGCTTCTACTTCAATTCTATGCAACCCTCCACATTCGTGGCTACAACAGGGATCCGAAGACATGGATCCTTGAGTGGATGACGGGCGATGTATATCATGAAGCTAAAGCCCAAGACATCATCGAGCTTACATCCCTGCCCACTCCTGGCGAACATTACGAATCAGGTTGTCAGCCGCACCAAAATGCTTTGGAGAGCATCTTCAAGAAGCCAGAGCCGAACATGAGTCAAATGCTGAGCATGATGAAGCCACTTCAACAAGACGCTAACTATCGTAAGGAGTTCCTTGTTGAGGACCTAGAGTATCTGCCCCGCACTATTTATCATATTATCAGGCGAACTCTCTGGCCGATCAAAGGACATTCTCCTGCAGCGAAGCTTGAAGGAGCAATGAAGACATTGGTCTTCTATATCTTCAATGGCATCAGCTTCAATGCTCAATACTTATTCATCCGACAATTGGGTGCATCTGGCTCCGATATCTTTGGTCTGAAGTTCTATGCTCCATGGGTAATGCGCCTCATCAAGCTTCACTCTGCTATCAACTATCAGCCGTCTGCGCGCAATCACCTTATATTCTTGCCAGAGGTTGATCTGTCTGTCGAAGCCATTTACCCAGAACCTGCAAAGGAGCCAATTTATCTTCACAATGTCGATCATCAAAGCTTCACCCAGCCCATTGAAGGAGTTCAGGCCATTTCACGTGTTTATCCCTTGGCTGGCAATACACGTGCCCCTCGCACCCAAACTGAAGCCACTGAAAGCACCATTGCTCAAAGGCCTCGGAAGCAATCTCGTGTTCTCAACGACCGAGAGCTTCTCGTCGCTTTACATCAGAAACATGACAAACATCATGACTGGCTTAAGTGTCAGATGCAAAGTCTCTTGGTGGACGTCAATCGCATTCGCAATCTTGCCACCAACAATGCCTTTGTTACACATGAAACCTGTCGGAGGTCATGGAAGAGTTTGACGTTGCTCAGTACTAAAGCTGATCTTCAAGACGATGACTTCACAGAGAGATTCAAGTTTGACTCAACTCCTCCAAGGAATGCTCACTTGCGTCGGACTCCCTCACTCGAAGACTCTGACTATTCTTCCTCAGCTGCAACAGTTAATGCCAGAGTCATTGATGACCAAAATGATGCTACTTCACCACCTCCAACTTCAGCACGTATCGACATTGCACCAAGTTCGTATGCACCACCAAACCTCAACGACGACCCTGCTGCATCGCCTACTCCACATGGGAATGAGTAGCAAGCTCTATGTCTTCAAACCTTTTTGGTCCTTACTAACAAAAGGGGGAGAAGCATATGAGTTGACAGTCTTCAAGCGGCTCCATATGGGTGGTTTCTATACTTTTGCTACATTTTCCAAGTGCTTACAACTCTCGCTTTTGATACATTTGGTTCGTTTTGAGTTGTAACACTTAAACTTGATGGTCGTCTGCTACCTTTTCGTCAACTATGTGATGTGGTGATAAATTCCGCATGTGCGATGATAAATCCCGCACAAAGTCATTTTGCAGACGTCCATTTTTCATTATGCATGTCATTATCTTTGTTATATCCTTTTATGCATGATGAATTGTCTTCATAAGAAGAAGAGGAGCTCCGCAAATACAACATGCCATGTGCATTTGCATTCAAAAGCAAAATACTTATATGCACATCTTCAGGGGGAGCCTTTCTGCTACTTACGAAGACAATACCTAAATCCTTTACAATTTGACATACTTTTATCCCCGTTGAAAACTTCAACCAATTTATCATCAATCACCAGAAAGGGGGAGATTGTAAGTGCATCTAGTGCCACCCCTAGTTGGTTTTGGAGTATTGATGACAAACCTGGTTGAGGGACTAATGTGTTTGTGAGAATTGTAGGACAACACAGGTAGTAGTCCCTCATTGATTCAGTTTACCTACCGGAGATCACCCCTAAAAATGTATGAAGACATTGAAGACAAAGGTGGTATGTGAAGACATTCACATTGAAGACTATGACAAGAGAAGACATCGCGTGAAGACTATGCAGCGCGAAGACTTAGTTTTTTCGTTGTTTCTTTTCTTCTTTGTTGAGTCATAGGAAACACCGTACTGTTAAGTGGGGTCCCAGTGAATAAAGTCAGAGTGACTGAAGTGATGCTTAACGAAAATCCTATGTCTTCGAGCGAAGACAATGAGAGCAAATCTCATCCAGAGCTGGATGAGTCAGCTTTACTTGTAGCCCAAGTAAAGTTGCCGCGTGTGTTTTGAAATCTGACCGTTGGAACACATGTCAGTTCCTTAGTGACCCATGGTCATTTCGGACAAATCAGGTCGGGTTGCCTAGTGGCTATAAATAGCCCACCCCCACACCATAAATTGGTGGCTGCTCAGAGTTAGTGCACGACTTTTGTCATTTGAGAGCAACCCACCCGGAAGCCTTTGAGAGAGAAATCCTTGCGAGGACAAAGCCCTAAATACCTAGAGCCAAAGAGTGTTAGGCATCACTGAAATCTTCCTGTCTGTGTGATCTGAAGACTTGTTACACTTGATGACTATGAATCCTCCAGCCGGTTAGGCGTCGTGTTCTGAGCATCCAAGAGTCATTGTGGATCGCCGGTGAACGAAGTCTATGAAGGTTTAGAAGTCTACCTTGAAGACTTACCAGAGTGATTGAGCGAGGACTAGGTGTCCTTAGCTCAAGGGGAATAAGGTGAAGACACGGTCTTCTGAGTTAAATCTTAGCCTGCCTAACCAGACGTACAGTTGTCACAGCAACTGGAACTGGTCCAACAAATCATTGTCTTCAACAAGCAACTGGTTCTATCCTTACCATCTCTTTATTTACAGTTGGTCCTTGTGAAGTCATTACCTTTTGCATTGTCCATTTGTCTTCACTGTGTGACTATTTGTTCTGATTGGTTTCATACTAACTTCCATCCTGATCCGTACTGCCTAGCTGCTATTAGTCTTCATGCTCTCACTTCATTGAATACTTGACTATGGCTTGTCTAGTGTAGTCTACCTTCCGCTGCATGGTTATAGGTTCATTTCTATCGTTTGTCTTCGAAACTCCCATGTTTTGAAGACTTTCATAAAAATCGCCTATTCACCCCCCTCTAGTCGATAACTAGAACTTTCATGTTCCTACATATTCTATGAAGATCTTTATCGGTCAAACCGCATAATGATATACGTTGTTCCCTTTGTCATCGGTATATTACTTGCCCGAGTTTCGATCGTCGGTATCTCAATACCTAGTTCAATCTCGTTACCGGCAAGTCTCTTTACTCATTCTGTAATGCATCATCCCATAACTAACTCATTTGTCACATTGCTTGCAAGGCTTATAGTGATGTGCATTACCGAGAGGGCCTAGAGATACCTCTCCGATAGACGGAGTGACAAATCCTAATCTCGATCTTTGCCAACTCAACAAACACCATTGGAGACACCTGTAGAGCATCTTTATAATCACACAGTTACGTTGTGACGGTTGATAGCACACAAGGTGTTCCTCCGGTATTCGGGAGTTGCATAATCTCATAGTCAGATAAACATGTATAAGTCATGAAGAAAGCAGTAGCAATAAAGCTGAACGATCATTATGCTAAGCTAACGGATGGATCTTGTCCATCACATCATTCTCTAATGATGTGATCCCGTTCATCAAATGACAACACATGTACATGGCTAGGAAACTTTACCATCTTTGATTAACGAGCTAGTCAAGTAGAGGCATACTAGGGACACTCTGTTTGTCTATGTATTAACACATGTACTAAGTTTCCGGTTAATACAATTCTAGCATGAATAATAAACATTTATCATGATATAAGGAAATATAAATAACAACTTTATTATTGCCCCTAGGGCATATTTCCTTCATTATTTGGTGGAGGGGTCGGTGATTTGGGTGGAAGGTGTCGCGCTCGCCCCGGTGGTCGGGTGATACGCCCATTTTGCATCATGCTTTTGTATTGATATTTATTGCATTATGGGCTGTTATTACACATTGTGTCACAATACTTATGCATATTCTCTCTTATTTTACAAGGTTTACATGAAGAGGGAGAATGCCGGCAGCTGGGATTCTGGGCTGGAAAAGGAGCAAATATTAGAGACCTATTCTGCACATCTCCAAAAGTCCTGAAACTTCACGGGAGCATGTTTCAGATTATATAAAAAATATTGGGCAAAAGAAGTACCTGAGGGGACCCACACCCTGGCCACGAGGGTGGGGGCACGCCATACCCCCTGGGCGCGCCCCTGCCTCGTGGGCCCCCTGGTGGCCCTCCGATGCCCATCTTCTGCTATATGAGGTCTTTCGTCCGAGAAAAAATAATAAGCAAGCTTTGGGGAAGAAACTGCGCTGCCATGAGGCGGAACCTTGGCGGAACCAATCTAGGGCTCTGGCAGAGCTGTTCTGCCGGGGAAACTTCCCTTCGGGAGGGGGAAATCATCGTCATCGTCATCACCAATGATCCTCTCATCAAGAGGGGGTCAATCTCCATCAACATCTTTGCCAGCACCATCTCCTCTCAAACCCTAGTTCATCTCTTGTATCCAATCTTTGTATCCAAACCTCAGATTGGTACCTGTGGTTTGCTAGTAGCGTTGATTACTCCTTGTAGTTGATGCTAGTTGGATTACTTGGTGGAAGATCATATGTTCAGATACATTATGCATATTAATGATTATGAACATGAACATGCTTTGTGAGTAGTTACGTTTGTTCCTGAGGACATGGGAGAAGTCTTGCTATAAGTAGTCATGTGAATTTGGTATTCGTTTGATATTTTGATGAGATGTATGTTGTCATCCCTCTAGTGGTGTCATGTAAACGTCAACTACATGACACTTCACCATTGTTTGGGCCTAGAGGGAGGCATTGGGAAGTAATAAGTAGATGATGGGTTGCTAGAGTGACAGAAGCTTAAACCCTAGTTTATGCGTTGCTTCGTAAGGGGCTGATTTGGATCCATATGTTTCATGCTATGGTTAGGTTTACCTTAATACTTCTGTTGTTGTTGCGGATGCTTGCAATGGGGGTTAATCATAAGTGGGATGCTTGTCCAAGTAAGGACAGTACCCAAGCACCGGTCCACCTACATATCAAATTATCAAAGTACCGAACGCGTATCATATGAACGTGATGAAAACTAGCTTGACGATAATTCCCATGTGTCCTCGGGAGCGCTTTCCTTCATATAAGAGTTTGTCCAGGCTTGTCCTTTGCTACAAAAAGGATTGGGCCATCTTGCTGCACCTGATTTACTTTTATTACTTGCTACTCGTTAAAAATTACCTTATCACAAAACTATCTGTTACCGATAATTTCAGTGCTTGCAGAGAATA
Source organism: Triticum dicoccoides (assembly GCF_002162155.2). Taxonomy (NCBI): domain Eukaryota; kingdom Viridiplantae; phylum Streptophyta; class Magnoliopsida; order Poales; family Poaceae; genus Triticum; species Triticum dicoccoides. The sequence goes on from NC_041380.1 coordinate 354,363,869, forward strand.
CCTTACTCAAAAACTGCTTATCATTTCCTTCTGCTCCTCTTGGGTTCGACACTCTTACTTATCGAAAAGCTACGATAGATCCCCTACACTTGTGGGTCATCAAGACTCTTGTCTGGCACCGTTGCCGGGGAGTGAAGCGCCTTTGGTATGTGGAATTTGGTAAGGAAATGTTTATATAGTGTGCTGAAATTTACTGTCACTTGTTACTATGGAACATAATCCTTTGAGGGGCTTGTTCAGGGTATGTTCACCCCGACTGTCATGGTTTTGTCACGGCAGATGTCCTCGTGAAAGGACTTAGTCGTGGAGCCGTCGCTATGGGTTAGCTTAAAGGGGTTAAACCGGACAAGGGGACACGAGGGGTTTTATACTAGTTCGGCCCCTTCGATGAAGGTAAAAGCCTACATCTAGTTGTGGTTGGTATTGCTAGGGTTTCGATGACCAGGGAGTGAATCCGCTTTTCCTGGCTCTCGAGTTGTTGTCTGTTGCCCTCAAACCGCGTCCGGGTCGTCCCTTTATATACATAGGTGGACGCCCGCCGGTTTACAGAGTCCCGAGGCCGGATCATAGATGTGTTCGGCTCGGTCTCTATTCCTCTAACTTACAACACAAGTTACATGATAAAGTCGGTTCACATCTACAGGCTTTAACCCGACTTTGGGCCTTGGGCCTTCGTAAAGCGCCACCATCTTCACATCTTCATGGGCTTCTATCTTCATGGAGCTAACCCGGCCACTCCTAGCCGGTTTACCTCCAGTAACCATATCCCCAACATTAGGCCCCAGATTGATTTGAACTTGTTCATGTCAATCTTCAATACTTAGAAAAATTCTTGCCCTAGAACCTTCGTATAAATCTGGTAAATCGCCGTGACGTCACCCTTTAAATCTGCAGTAAATCATTATGACGTCATCTACCCGTTGAAGCCGAAGATACCCTTCATTAATGAATATCCAACCCTCGAGGCGACATCCTTATTAACTATCCATTTCCAGCTCCTCGATTTATGCACCTATCGCTTATTGGTTCACCTTATAAATAGGACCACGGGCCCTTCTCTTTTTCCCCTTCGTCTCCTTCACCTCTTCTTCCTCCTTGCGACATCTCTGTCCCTGAGCGCCGCCGCCATCACCGAGCTTTGCCTCCGTCTCTCCGCCGGCCGCTGCATCAACCTGGTTGCACCAGAGAGCTGTGGCGTTCCTTCGTTGCTTCAATCAGTCGCTGTAAGTCTTTTCCTTTCCCCTTTGTAGATCTGTCTAGGGTTTCCTCGTTCTTCGCAGTTCATCGAAGTTCATCAGGGATCCAGTGCTGCTCTTACCTGTTCCTCCTTAGTCCATGGATAGAAAACCTCAAGCTTGATATATTCCTCGTAATGGTTTACCTTCTGCTACCACAACAAACCTTTTGTGCGCAAAAAAACCGATCTGAACCATTACGAACTGCTTTGGGTCCAACCCTTTTAAGTCAAAATATTTTTGCTTTCCTGTCTTTCGGCAGATCCAAAATTCCCATGTCCCCTTGTGGAACCTGTTTTACCTTACTTAGTCATTCTTACCTTAGACCTGTACCCTCTTTACCACATAGGCGGTTTACCTTTGTAAAAGCAACCTATCACATACCATTAGTCCCCTGGTGAAACGGCAAGCCCTTTTTACCTCCGTTGTTATACCCTAGTTAACAACATGTGTATACTTTTGTTCTGATATTACCTTGTCATTCATTATTGTATCAGCCTCCGGTTTACGCAATTTTACATACATGTATATCTTTATTCCGTCGCACCTTATGTACCACCATGAATGATTTGTAAACCGGTATTTCCTTTTAGCTTTTTGTTTGCAATGGCCAAATAGTTTTATGCTTGCAACTGGGCTCCTTCCCGGGTTACCGAAGAACAGCTGAATGGAATGGTCAGTATTGTTACTTTGCCAAAAAAGACTAAGATCCGGTGGCGAGTTCCGGGAATAGAGAATCCTCCTACCCCTAAACAAGGTGAGGTAGTGGTTTTTGTTGACCACATAGGCCGTGGTTTCAAACCGCCCGGGTCGAAGTTTTTCTGGGATGTTCTGGCCAGTTTCCAGCTCCACCCTCAAGATATTGGACCCAACTCGGTGTCCAATATATGCAACTTCCAAGTCTTCTGTGAAGTGTACTTACAAGAAGAACCAACTGCTGAGCTGTTCTGGGATTTCTTCCATTTGAACCGGCGCACAGAATTTTTGGGCGGTCCCAACACTGAACTTGGTGGCGTCTCTATTCAAAAACGGGAAGAGGTTGAGTTCCCTCATGCGAAGCTACACAGTCACCCCAAGGATTGGAACCAAACTTGGTTCTACTGTAAGGATACCTCCCCTGAAGATGAGAACCCTCTTACAGGCTATCGTGCCCATCGGCTTTCCAACACTCATCCATTGCCGCAACGTTTAAGTGCTACGGAACGGGCCTCATATGCCCCTCAACTCGCCAAGCTCCGAGCCTTTATGGCCAACGGTTTATCAGGCGTCGACTTTGTGCGTTGCTGGATATCCTGGAGCATCTTGCCATTAAGTCACCGCTCCGGTTTAATGTGTGAGTACACCGGTGAATTAGAAGACTCCCAACGCCACATCAATATTCAATTAACCGATGAAGAAGTCACTGAAGGTGTTAAGAAGATTTTGAATGAATCAGAAACTGTCTGCCGCTGAACCGGTTTGAACCCTTTCTACACAAAAAATAAACTGCCTGCTGTAAGTACTGTCCTTCTTTTTATCTTCAACATCTTTTTAAACTATTCAAACCATGAATATCCTTTTGCTTGTTTATAAACAGGGTGATGATCCATTCTGGAAAAAGAAACCTGCAGACAAAGAGGCAAAGCCATCCCGTCCCAAAACAAAAGCCGTCAAGAGAACCTCAAAGCGGAAAATAGCTGAATGCATCAACATGGAACTTGATGAAGATGCATATGAACCGGAAGTTGAGGTAGAACTTGATTCACTTGGCTCCCTTTTCATGCATCTCATTAACAATGATACTTATCAGGAGGACGTGGAAGGCAGCCAGGCTGATGATGTAGAGGTAATTACCCTTTCCTCTGGTTCAGACTCTATGCCAACACAAAAAACCCGTCAAGCGGTCCAGAAAGTAAGCTTTTCTCATCCTCTTGCTTACTTGGATCCAACATTTATTTTGAAGACACAGCAGCACGAGGCTCGCCGGACAACCCGGCACAACGGCCAACAGGTTACTTTAGCCGGTTTACCTGACACTCCGGTTCGGAAGCGCCGATCTGAGGTCTCCCCCACTTCTGAAAATTCTTATCCCAAGGCAGGTTATTTCTGACAACCTCTTAATCCGTCCGATTCAAATTATCAGGTGACACCTTCCTCATCCTCTGGCGAGTCAACAACGACCCAACTTCCTCCTCTCAAAACCATAGCTGGGTAAGTACTTGAACTCCTTATTTTGATGTTGTTCATACCTCGTAGTGTGCTTTAACCTTCACATCTATTGCTAATTTAGGGCGAAAGCTAGACCCAACAAAAAGGCTCGGGTGAACAATCCGCCGGAAGACCAGGTGGTCCGTGAACCAGAACAAACGGCTGAACCAGCGGGTCCGAATCCAGAAGCCACGTTTGACGAACCACCCCCTCAAGATCTGAATATGAATAATAAACCAGAGGCTGACACTGTTGTACCTAACAGTGAACTGGCAGATCTAATCCGGGCTGACGATAGATCTTCGAGTCTAGTGAGAGCCAGTGACACTCCACCATCACCTGTAAAAACGACTGGAGGCCAAGGAGACGATGTTATCATTACCGGTATGGGCCACAACTCTCCTGGCCATCCTGTAGTCTTGGCCAAACATAGTGCCAAGGAAGAGCGTGCTGCCATGGAGAAGGGTAAATGGAGCACTAATTTGTCAAGCTACACCCATCTCAGCGCTGAAGAGCTCCACTCCGGTTTTTTAAACCGTCTACACTCAAACCGTGATTATGAAGCCAGTTTAGTGAACCTGATGAAGGAACGCTATGAGGTATTTTCATCACCTTTCCTTTCTTGACTCCAAAGTATAAATATCAGCCCAAGTGGCCCCCAAGGGCCGGTTTATGATGTTAATCTTAAACCGGGACTTTGTAATGTCTTAATCCTTGCATGCTGATCCTCAACATGTCAAGTCCTCAGTAAAAACAAAACCGATACGTTATCATTGTAGTTATGTAGCTTTCATCGGTGTAGCCCCCAAGGGTCAATTTAGCTTTGCGAGGTAAACCGGGTCTTGAATCAATGTGTCAGTTTTAAACAGATATACATTAGCCCCCAAGTGTTAAGGATAATGCTTGCATTGTACTTGAGACTTGTGAAAGATTTGTTGATAACAGAGCAAATAGGCATTAGCCCCCAAGTGCAAAGTGCATAACTTGTTATACGCTTGGTACTTCAGAAAATACATATCCCGTTGTTGATATATCTTCACCATTGCAGGCCGAGCTAAGTAAGAGGGATGCTCAAACCGCTGATCTTCAAGAGAATGTAAAGTCTCAACAAACAGAAGCTTCCAAAGCCAAAGAGGAGCTGACCAATGCCCTGGCAGCTATGGAGAAGCTGAAATAGACTTTCAACAAGGAGCGTGCTGATTGGGAAACAGAAAAGGCCAGTTTGACCAGGAAAGCCGAGGATGCAGAAGCAGCCCTGAAGCCAGTGGTAGACGAACTGACCGGCTTGAAACGACACATTGATGCCATGACGTCCGCTGTGTTTGGTAAGTACCTCCTCATGCCATTTGTCTAATTCATAAGATCTTATCATTGACCGGTTTACTGATACTAAACCATGACAGGCACCCGTATTGCTCATCTGGGCTCTGACATGTGGATGAAGCTTAAAGCGGCGTACACCATAATGGAACAGCTATATTCTGGATCCCAGTGTGCTATTTGCACGGCAACATATAACAAGTCGACGCCATCATTGAAAGAAACCCTTGAGAAGCTGGCCATGCTACCTGCCCGGATTACAGAACTTAAGAAAGCAGCCGCAAGAGCAGGAGCGCTGACCGCGCTAATCCGGGCCAAGGCATGGATTTCGGATCTTGAAGCGGAAGATATTATTATAGGATATCCAGGTGTGAAGGACGACGGTTCAGACTTCAACAATGATGATCTCCGAAAGCTGACAAAGGAGATGCGGCCAATAGCCAGCAAACTGGCGGAGGACACAGACTTATCTCATTTCCAGCCGGTTTACGATGCTGAAGGAAAGAGACAGCCTGCCATGATCCATGAAGTTGAAGAACTTGTGCCTCCAATCCGTAAGCATACTTACGCTCTTGACATTGACCCCTCCAGCCTTATCCATGAAGAGGTCGTGTTTCAAGATTTAACCGGAATCGATTGGTCAACGGTTGATTTCTAGCGTCTGGGGAGGGATGAAGAGGAGGTGATTGCACAAGATGACCCTCAATCGTCAAGCCGTCCCGATGAAGCATCCTAAACCGACGCCCGATTTATCAGCCATAGTGTGCCACTGCTTGAAACAATTATTCAATTTGAGCCGTTTTGAAGCTCCTTGTAATAGGATAGAAGAAACACCTTTATCTGCCATGCCATCGAGCATGCTTGTGTTGCTTGATATTTTGAGAACTTGTTCCACTTTTGGGATCTATTTATGCATAATCCATTATACTTTATGTTCCTGCATGTAAGAACTTGAAAGCGTCCTAGTGGTTTACCACTAGACGGGTCATGATGCCCAAAAGGTATACATAACTTGGATGGATATCAAAGATTTATTTAAACTAGATAAAATAAATACTACCTATGACATACCTCATTTAGCCGACCAACTGCTTGTACGGTAAAGGTGAAGAACACCAGTCCATAGCATTGTCAACTCCTTGCCCTCTTGCCGGTTCATATAGAAACCATATTGAACTATAATAGCTACATAATGCTGGTGACATCTAGTCAAAAACCAGACCAGAAGAATATACTACCGATTTAAAACTGATCATGTACTGACAACTAAGCTTTGAAAGGCATGCCCCGTTGTAAAGAACACTGGTTTATCAGAAAAATATTCATAAATCCCTTATCATAAAAAATCACAAAGTCAAAAAATATACAAGGATTTTCATGGGCTGCCAGGCCCTAAATCGAGGCTTTTCATGGGCTGCCAGGCCACTAAATTAAACCATTTTGCAAAGCCTGTTAAGATGGACCTCAATCTTTAACCAATCACCGTTTTAACTTTGACAATGACAGGGTCCATGGGATTGACTTGTCAAACGTTTGATGGGTCATACCTGGTTTACCTGGACGGAGTGGCTTACTTAAAGAGGCAGGATAACCCAGGGTTTTAGGTGAATACACCTAGCTTCCAAGCCTGGCTTGATAGCCTATTACAAGGGTTCAAGCTCACTGTTCTTTGAGAAGCAAGGAGCCCCCAGGTAATATGTGAGCTATGCTCAGTGGTTACCTATGTTTGAACTGTGCTTAATGCAACAGATTCTCTTTGGCTCCACATAATTTCCTTTTGGCTTAAAGCCTATCAAGAGGCGGAGCTATGGTGTGAAAACAACCAATCCCCCTAGTGATATCCCTTTTTGGTTTTAAACCGATCAAGAGGTGTAGCTATGGTTCAAATATGACCAAGCCCCCTAGTGATATCCCTTTTTGGTTTTAAACCGATCAAGGGGTGTAGCTATGGTTCAGATATGACCAAGCCCCATAGTGATTTTCTTTATATCCGTGCGGCCGTAGAGGCCGGTTTAACAAAACTCCGCTTTGTCAGTAGAAGCTCTTTTTAGGCTCACACATGATGTAAAAAGAACAGAGACCCCGCTTTATTCGAGGCTCCGGTTTATCATATAATATATACATTGTCATAAGTATGTACATAAGAAGAGCCTATGGCTCAAGTATAGTATGGCCGAAGAAGAGCTATATTCCATGGCCGCTTGGTCTCCTCCTCTGATTTACGTGAGTCTTTGTGCTCTCGAACATCAATGAGGTAGTATGACCTGTTGTGCAGATTCTTGCTGACCACAAAAGGTCCTTCCCAAGGTGGGGATAACTTGTGCATATCAGTCTGATCCTGGATGAGCCGGAGCACCAGATCGCCCTCTTGAAAAGTTCTGGTCTTAACCCGGCGGCTGTGATATCGTCGGAGATCTTGTTGATAAATTGCCGAACATGCTGCTGCGAGATCACACTCCTCATCCAACAGGTCCAGTGAGTCCTGATGCGCCTTCTCATTATCAGCTTCAACATAAGCTGCCACACGAGGCGAGTCATGACGGATGTCACTAGGAAGAACCACCTCTGCTCCATAAACCATGAAGAAAGGCGTATAACCCGTAGATCGGTTAGGTGTGGTGTTAATGCTCCATAACACAGAAGGTAACTCCTCCACCCAACAACCCGGTGTCCGCTTTAAAGGAACCATAAGCCGGGTTTTAATACCCCGCAAGATTTCTTGATTTGCCCTTTCCGCTTGACCATTAGATTGGGGGTGAGCCACTGATGCTACATCAAGCCGGATGTGCTCACGTTGGCAAAATTCCTCCATCTCACCCTTTGACAGATTAGTTCCATTATTAGTTATAATACTGTGTGGAAAGCCAAACCGGAATATCACCTTTTTGATGAACTGAACCACCATGGCCGCATCACACTTACTGACTGGCTCTGCTTCTACCCATTTGGTAAACTTGTCAACTGCCACTAACAGGTGAGTCTTTTTGTCCTTGGATCTTTTAAAGGGTCCAACCATATCGAGCCCCCAAGTCGCAAACGGCCAAGTTATTGGAATCATCCTCAACTCTTGAGCCGGAATATGAGTGCGGCGTGCAAATTTTTGACAACCATCGCACCTCTTGACTAAATCCTCAGCATCAACATGAGTTGTTAACCAATAGAAACCATGACGAAAAGCTTTAGCCACCAAAGATTTTGAACCGGCGTGGTGACCACAATCCCCTTCATGGATTTCTCGCAAAATCTCACAACCCTCTTGAGGAGAGACACAACGCTGAATTGCCCCTGTGACGCTGTAACGATGTAACTCCCCATTGATTATGGTCATTGACTTGGAACGCCGGATTATCTGCCGGGCCAAGGTTTCATCCTCCGGTAGCTCACCCCGGTTCATGTAAACTAGGTACGGGATTGTCCAATCTGGTATAACATGCAAAGCTGCCACCAATTGTGCCTCCGGGTCAGGGATAGCCAACTCCTCCTCTGTTGGTATCTTAATCGACGGGTTGTGTAGGACGTCGAGGAAAACATTAGGTGGGACTGGTTTACGCTGAGAGCCAAGGCGACTTAAAGCGTCTGCTGCTTCATTCTTTCGCCGGTCTATATGGTCAACTTGATAACCCTTGAAGTGACCAGCCACTATGTCCACCTCTCGTCGATACGCAGCCATGACTGGGTCCTTAGAATCCCAAGTGCCAGATACCTGTTGAGCCACCAGGTCCGAGGCACCAAAGCACTTAACCCGGCTTAAGTTCATCTCCGTAGCCATCCGAAGACAGTGGAGTGAGGCCTCGTACTCAGCTGCATTGTTAGTACAAGGGAACATTAAGCGAAGAACATAACAAAATTTGTCACCTTGTGGGGAAGTTAATATAACTCCAGCCCCCGGGCCCTCCAATTTCCTGGACCCATCAAAGTGAATAGTCCAATATGTGTTATCTGGCTTTTCCTTTGGCGCCTGCAAATCTGTCCAGTCATTGATAAAGTCCACAAGTGCTTGAGATTTGATTGCTATGCAAGGTGTATACTTGAGCCTGTGAGGTCCAAGCTCAATAGCCCACTTGGCAATCTGGCCAGTTGCTTCTCTGTTTTGAATGATATCTCCCAGAGGGGATGAACTGACCACTGTGACAGGGTGACCCTGAAAGTAATGTTTGAGCTTCCGGCTTGCCATAAACACCCCATACACCAGCTTCTGCCAATGTGGATACCTTTGTTTTGATTCGATAAGGACCTCGCTGATGTAATAAACCGGCTGTTGAACCAGATATTCCTTCCCAGCCTCCTTGCACTCCACAACAATAGCCACACTAACAGCACTGGCATTAGCAGCCACATACAGCAGTAAAGGCTCTTTATCGATCGAAGCTGCAAGCATAGGCGGTTCCGCTAACTGCCTCTTCAAATCCTCAAACGCTTTACCAGCCGCATCGCTCCAGACAAAATCATCCGTTTTCTTTAACATCTGGTACAAAGGGATAGCTTTCTCACCGAGATGACTGATAAACCGGCTTGAAGCCGCAATCCGGCCAGCTAAACGTTGGACGTCATTGATACATGCCGGTTTAGCCAAAGACGCGATTGCTGATTTTTTTTCTGGATTAGCCTCGATGCCCCTATTTGATACCAGAAAGCCCAAGAGTTTACCTGTCGGAAGACCAAAGACACATTTGTCCGGATTGAGCATCATCTTGTAAACCCGGAGGATGTCAAAGGTTTCTCTCAGGTCATCTATCAATGTTTCCTCTTTTCTGGACTTTATCACGATATCATCCACATATGCATGAACATTGCGCCCAATCTGCTTATGAAGACAATTCTGAACACAATGTTGATAAGTCTCCTGGGCATTCTTGAGCCCAAAGGGCATGGAGACATAGCAGAAGGCTCCAAAGGGAGTTATAAAAGATGTCTTCTCCTGGTCCTTAACTGCCATTTTAATCTGATGATAACCAGAATAAGCATCCAAAAACACAAACGGTCACAACCCGCCGTAGCATTAATAATCTGATCAATATGAGGGAGGGCAAAGGGATCTGCTGGGCAAGCTTTGTTCAAGTCTGTGTAGTCCACACACATACGCCAAGTGCCGTTTTTCTTGAGAACCAGCACCAGATTAGCTAACCTCTCCGGGTGAAAGACCTCCACGATAAACCCTGCGGCCAGCAAACGGGCTACCTCTTCACCAATAGCCTTGCGCCATTCTTCGTTAAAGCGACGGAGAAACTGTCTGACCGGTTTAAACTTAGGATCAATATTAAGTGTGCTCAACGAGTTCCCTCGGTACACCTGGCATGTCAGAGGGCTTCCATGCAAAGATGTCCCGGTTCTCACGGATGAACTCGATGAGCGCGCTTTCCTATTTGGGATCCAGGTTAGCACTGATGCTGAACTGTGTGGATGAATCGCCAGGAACAAAATCAACCATCTTAGTGTCTGTGGCCGATTTAAACTTCAACGCCGGATCATGCTCTGTAGTTGGCTTTTTCAAAGAAGTCATGTCTGCCGGATCAACCTTGTCTTTGTAAAACTTCAACTCTTCCGTGGCACAAACCGACTCAGCGTACGCCGCATCACCTTCCTCACATTCCAAAGAAATCTTCCTGCTCCCATGTACTGTGATGGTCCCCTTATGACCTGGCATCTTAAGCTGCAGATAAACATAACACGGCCTCGCCATGAACTTGGCATAAGCCGGTCTCCCAAACAGAGCGTGATATGGACTCTTGATTTTCACCACCTCAAAAGTCAATGTTTCTGACCTTGAATCATGGTCATCACCAAATGCCACCTCTAGGGCTATCTTGCCCACTGGATATGCAGATTTACCGGGCACCACACCATGAAAAATGGTGTTTGACGGTTTAAGATTCTTATCTGTCAACCCCATACGACGGAAGGTATCATAATATAGAATGTTGATACTACTTCCCCCATCCATGAGCACCTTGGTGAACTTATACCCCCCAACCTGAGGTGCCACCACTAAGGCTAGATGACCCGGATTGTCAGCCCGGGGTGGGTGATCCTCTCTACTCCATAAAATGGGTTGCTCAGACCAGCGCAAATACTGAGGCAGAGCCGGTTCAACAGAGTTCACGACCCTCTTGTGAAGCTTCTAATCACGCTTGCACAAGCTAGTGGTGAAGACATGATATTTCCCACTATTTAACTGCTTCGGATTGCTCTGGTAACCCGACGACTGCTATTGCTGGCTCCCCTGATGGTTATAACCTCCTTGGTTGCCCTGGTTCCCTTGATTGCTATGTACCGTTTGATTGCCCTGAAATCCTGAACCGGAGCCTCCGCCTCCGTAACCCGGCCCGTGAAAACCACCTCCTGAACCGCCGGGCGGGCCATTATCATACTGAAACATAATGAAGTTCTTGAATTCTCGCATGATATAACAGTCCTTCCAAAGATGCGACGCTGGCTTCTCCTTTGATCCATTCTTTGGACAAGGTTGATTTAACAGGCGCTCCAGATTGGGGCCCGAACCTCCGCCCCTCTGGGGTTGTTTGCCCTTACGACGCTGACCGTTCTCCTGAGCATTGGTGTTAGCCACAAAGTCCAAACTATTGTCGGCCTTGCGCTTACCATTATTCCCATGACCTGCCGGGTTATGCTGCTGTCCCTTGGTGTTGTCGTTCTTTTTCCCTTTCCCCAGTTTGTCCTCCTCTGAGTCGGGGTCTTTGGTATTATATGAATCGGCATATTTAACCAAAGCGGCCATAAGCGTTGACATATCATTGCAGTGACGTTTGAGCCTTCCTAACTTCCGTTTGAGCGGCAGAAACCGGCAATTGCCCTCCAATGTTAACACTGCGGTGTCTGTATTGATGCGATCCGAAGAATGCAGAATAGCTGAGACCCGTTTCACCCAATGGGTTGTAGACTCCCCATCCTCTTGGACACAAGCGGCCAGGTCCACACTTGACATAGGCTGCTTACAAGTATCCTTAAAGTTCTGGATAAACCGGTGCTTCAATTTGGCCCATGATCCGACAGAGTTAGCTGGTAAGCTCTTCAACCAAGTACGAGTTGTCCCTTCCAACATCATGGTGAAGTATTTAGCACACACCGCTTCATCCACATCTAACATCTACATTGCCATCTCGTAGCTTTCAACCCATGCCTCTGGTTGCAAATAGACGATGTAATTGGGTACCTTACGAGGGCCTTTAAAATCCTTGGGCAGTCACACATTACGCAAAGCGGGGGTGAGACACGGCACCCCTAAGGAACTGAATACCACACCTGGCTCTACTGAAGCGGTAGGGTGAACCGGAGTAGGTTGACGGGCTCCATGTAGAACTTCTAACTCGGCCTCTCGACGTGCACGACCATGATCCACCACATCCTGCACATTTGCACCTGCACCTGCCGGGTTGTGCCCTCGCGGCGAGTTACGGCGACGTGCACTGCTGGACACGGCTGGTTCATCCTCAACATGCTTGTTGTAGCTCCGGCTCGGGCGGGGGGGGGGGGAATGAATCCTCTCACGACTATGCGAATAAGCTTGTTGCTGGTTTAAAGCTGTTTGAAGGAGCTCTCTGGCCCGTCGTGCCTCAATCGCAACCGGTGACTCGCCGTCGGTCAATAGGGCTACCAATCGTGAAGCGGAGGCCACAATGTTGTCCAACAGGTTGGAATAATGCCCCGAGGGCATCAGAACATACTGTGGCACAATGTTGTTCTGACGAGGCGGGTCCATTTTGCGCGGCTGAACCGGCACTCCTGTTCCTGGCGCCTCCGTCTGGTTTAATACTGGCTGGTTACTAGTTCCTGCTCCTGGCATGTTGAAGAGATTTCTTGGCTCATAACTCGGCGGGAGATGCAACCGGAATCTTCTTCTCATGACTTCTTCTGAGGCATTCTGATCCAGCCTAAGCCGGTAGGCCCGAGTTTCCAACTCGGCCCGTTCTGTAGCCATCCTAGCGTTCTCTACTACTAGGTCCGCTTTAGCCTGAGTTATCTGATCTTTCACCTCCGCGATCTCTGCATTGTGCTGATCCCGGGCCGCTGCGTCCACCTCCGCGGCCATCAATGTTGCCAAAGTGTCGAACAAGTTAGACAGAACCTGAGCCGGAGGTGGCGCAGAGCCCCCTGCTCCCGCCGGTGTTGCTGTTGCTGAACCAGAGAGCATTGCAGCGGCGGTTGATGAGTGGGGTGCTGATTATGTACCGGCCATGAAGATAGCGACCCGGTTCGGTAGATCAAGGGGGTCTGGAATACTGTTGCCATCGGAACCTCCGCTAATCCGGCCGTCCTGCAACTGATATAGCGATTCGGTTTCTCCAGTTGAAGACTCGTCGTCAGAGCAGACAACGGCTTCTCCATCAAATGCCGGTCCATCCTCATATTCTGCTCCATGGATGACACCTACAAAAACATGCCTTGCTGCGGGCTGAACCGGGGAAGGGCTTGCACGCTGAGCCATCTCGATGATGTCGGTGCAGGCGTCCGACTCAGGGCCCGGTTCGTCGATCTTGCCGATGAAGACGTGAATCCCACCAAAGGGGACCCGGTACCCGTATTTGATTGAACCGGCCTCGGGGCCCCATCCTGCGTCGTCAATGTAGAGCTTGCCGCGATGACTCTTTGTCATCCGGCCACAGTGTATCCCTTGAGTCCATCAAAGCTGCCCTTCAAGAACTCAAAACCATCGTGCAATAGCCCCACGGTGGGCGCCAACTGTCGTGGTTTTGTCACGGCAGATGTCCTCGTGAAAGGACTTAGTCGTGGAGCCATCGCTACGGGTTAGCTTAAAGGGGTTAAACCGGACAAGGGGACACGAGGGGTTTTATATGAGTTTGGCCCCTTCGATGAAGGTAAAAGCCTACATCTAGTTGTGATTGGTATTTCTAGGGTTTCGATGACCAGGGAGCGAATCCGCTTTGCCTGGCTCTCGAGTTTTTATCCGTTGCCCTCAAACCGCGGCCGGGTCGTCCCTTTATATACATAGGTTGACGCCCGCCGGTTTACAGAGTCCCGAGGCCGGATCATAGATGTGTCCGTCTCAGTCTCTATTCCTCTAACTTATAATACAAGTTACATGATAAAGTCGGTTCACATCTACAAGCTTTAACCCGCCTTTGGGCCTTGGGCCTTCGTAAAGCGCCACCATCTTCACATCTTCATGGGCTTCTATCTTCATGGAGCTAACCCGGCCACTCCTAGCCGGTTTACCTCCAGTAACCATATCCCCAACACTGACCAATAGAGCAAAGAGTTGCTCCTCAGCCTACTGAACCTACTGAAAATGTTTACTTTGAAATTCCTTCAGGTATGATAGAGAAACTGCTAGCTAATCCTTTTGCAGGAGATGGAACATTGCATCCCGATTTTCACCTAATCTATGTGGATGAAGTTTGTGGATTATTTAAGCTTGCAGGTATGCCCGAGGGTGTTACTTCCATTTATCTTTGAAGGGAGAGGCATTGACATGGTATAGGCTATGTGATGATATGGGATCATGGGACTACAAGCGATTGAAATTGGAATTTCATCGGAAGTTTTATCCTATGCATCTTGTTCATCGTGATCGTAATTATATATATAATTTTTGGCCTCACGAAGGAGAAAGCATCGCTCAAGCTTGGGGGAGGCTTAACTCAATGTTATATTCATGCCCCAATCATGATCTCTCAAAATAAATGATTATTCAAAAAATTTATGCTCGGCTTTCTCTCAGTAATCACTCCATGCTCGATACTTCTTGTACTGGATCTTTTATGATGAAGACTATTGAATTCAAATGGGATTTATTGGAAAGAATTAAACACAACTCTGAAGATTGGGACCTCGACGAAGGTAAGGAGTCAGGTATAACACCTAAGTTTGATTGTGTTAAATCTTTTATGGATATCGATGCTTTTCGTGAATTTAGCACTAAATATGGACTTGACTTTGAGATAGTAGCTTCTTTCTGTGAATCCTTTGCTACTCATGTTGATCTCCCTAAGGAGAAGTGGTTTAAATATAATCCTCCCATTGAAGTAAAAGCAGTTGCACCTATTAAAGTTGAAGAAAAGACTATCACTTATGATGATCCTATTGTTCCTGCTGCTTATATTGAGAAACCACCTTTCCCTGTTAGCATAAAGAATCATGCTAAAGCTTCAACTGTGGTTAACAAAAGTAATATTAAGACACCTAAACCCCCTGAGCAAATTAAAGTTGAACCTAAGATTGCTATGGTTAAAGATCTCCTGGCCGATAATATTGATGGACATGTTATTTACTTCTGCAATGAAGCTGCTAGAATTGCTAGACCTGATGCAAAAATAAACATAGACCTGTTGTAGGCATGCCTGTTATTTCTGTTAAAATAGGAGATCATTGATATCATGGCTTATGTGATATGGGTGCTAGTGCTAGTGCAATATCTCATTTCTTATACCAAGAAATTATGCATGATATTGCACCTGCTCAGATAGAAGAAATTGATGTTACAATTAAGCTTGCTAATAGAGATACTATTTGACCAGTTGGGTTTGTTAGAGATGTTGAAGTCCTGTGTGGGAAAGTTAAATACCCTGCTGATTTTCTTGTTGTCGGTTCCCCACAAGATAGCTTTTGTCCCATTATATTTGGTAGACCCTTCTTGAATACTGTTAATGCTAAGATAGACTGCAATAAGGATATTGTTTCTGTTGGTTTAGGGGATATGTCTCATGATTTTAATTTTGCTAAATTTCATAGACAACCCCATGATAAAGAATTGCCTAGTAAAGATGAAATTATTGGTCTTGCTTCTATTGCCGTGCCTCCTACTGATCCTTCAGAACAATATTTGCTAGACCATGAAAATGATATGTTCATGCATGAAAGAAGGGAAATAGATGAAGTATTATTTAAACAGGGACCTATTCTGAAACACAACTTGCCTGTTGAAATCCTAGGGGATCCTCCTCCACCCAAGGGTGATCCCATGTTTGAGATTAAACCATTGCCTGATACTCTTAAATATGCTTATCTTGATGAAAAGAAGATATATCCTGTTATTATCAGTGCTAACCTTTCAGAGCATGAAAAAGAGAGATTATTGAAAACTCTGAAGAAGCACTATGCTGCTATTGGATATACTCTTGATGATCTTAAGGGCATTAGTCCCACTCTATGTCAACACAAAATAAATTTGGAGAAAGACGCCAAACCAGTTGTTGATCACCAACGACGGCTAAATCCTAAGATGAAAGAAGTGGTAAGAAAGGAAATATTAAAGCTCCTTGAAGCAGGTATAATTTATCACGTTGCTGATAGTCAGTGGGTAAGCCTTGTCCATTGTGTCCCTAAGAAGGGAGGTATTACTGTCGTTCCTAATGATAAAGATGAATTGATTCCGCAAAGAATTATTATAGGTTATAGGATGGTAATTGATTTCCGCAAATTAAATAAAGCTACTAAAAAGGATCATTACCCTTTACCTTTTATTGATCAAATGCTAGAAAGATTATCCAAACATACACATTTTTGCTTTCTAGATGGTTACTCTGGTTTCTCTCAAATACCTGCGTCAGCTGATGATCAAGAAAAGACTACTTTTACTTGCCCTTTCGGTACCTTTGCTTATAGACATATGCCTTTTGGTTTATGTAATGCACCTGCTACCTTTCAAAGATGCATGATGGCTATATTCTCTGACTTTTGTGAAAAGACCTGTGAAGTTTTCATGGATGATTTCTCTATTTATGTATCCTCTTTTGATGATTGCTTGAGCAACCTTGATCGAGTTTTGCAGAGATGTGAATAAACTAACCTTGTCTTGAATTGGGAGAAGTGCCACTTTATGGTTAATGAAGGTATTGTCTTGGGGCATAAAATTTTTGAAAGAGGTATTGAAGTTGACAAAGCTAAAGTTGATGCTATTGAAAAGATGTCGTGTCCCAAGGACATCAAACGTATAAGAAGTTTCCTTGGTCATGCCGGTTTTTATAGGAGGTTCATTAAGGACTTCTCAAAAATTTCTCGGCCTCTGACTAACCTATTACAAAAAGATATCCCTTTTGTCTTTGATGATGATTGTGTAGAAGCATTTGAAATACTTAAGAAAGCCTTGATTTCTGCACCTATTGTTCAGCCACCTGATTGGAATTTACCCTTTGAAATCATGTGTGATGCTAGTGATTATGCTGTAGGGGCTGTTCTAGGACAAAGAGTTGATAAAAAATTAAATGTTATTCAATATGCTAGTAAAACTCTAGACAGTGCTCAAAGAAATTATGCTACTACTGATAAGTTCAGATCTTATATTGTTGATTCTAAAGTAACTATTCACACTGATCATGCTGCTATTAAATATCTTATGGAAAAGAAAGATGCTAAACCTAGACTTATTAGATGGGTTCTCCTGCTACAAGAATTTGATTTGCATAATATTGATAGAAAGGGAGCTGAGAATCCCGTTGCAGACAACTTGTCTAGGTTAGAGAATGTTCTTGATGACCCACTGCCTATTAATGATTGCTTTCCTGATGAACAATTAGCTGTCATAAATGCTTCTCGTACTGCTCCATGGTATGCTGATTATGCTAATTACATTGTTGCTAAATTTATACCACCTAGTTTCACATACCAGCAAAAGAAAAAGTTTTTCTATGATTTAAGACATTACTTCTGGGATGACCCACACCTTTATAAAGGAGTAGATGGTGTTATTAGACGTAGTGTACCTGAGCATGAATGGGAACAGATCCTACGTAAGTGTCACTCCGAAGCTCATGGAGGGCACCATGCTGGAGATAGAACCGCACACAAGGTATTGCAATCCGGTTTTTATTGGCCTACTCTCTTCAAGGATGCCCATAAGTTTGTCTTATCTTGTGATGAATGTCAAAGAATTGGTAATATTAGTAGACGTCAAGAAATGCCTATGAATTATTCACTTGTTATTGAACCATTTGATGTTTGGGGCTTTGATTATATGGGACCTTTTCCTTCCTCTAATGGATACACACATATTTTAGTCGCTGTTGATTACGTTACTAAGTGGGTAGAAGCTATTCCAGCTAGTAGTGCTGATCGTAACACCTCTATTAAGATGCTTAAGGAAGTTATTTTTCCGAGGTTTGGAGTCCCTAGATACTTAATAACTGACGGTGGTTCACATTTTATTCATGGTGCCTTTCGTAAAATGCTTGCTAAGTACAATGTTAATCATAGAATTGCATCACCATATCACCCGCAGTCTAGTGGTCAAGTAGAACTTAGCAATAGAGAGCTTAAATTAATTTTGCAAAAGACTGTTAATAGATCTAGAAAGAATTAGTCCATGAAACTTTATGATGCATTATGGGCTTATAGAACTGCATAAAAAATCCTATGGGTATGTCTCCATATAAAATGGTTTATGGTAAAGCATGTCACTTACCTCTTGAATTAGAACATAAGGCATATTGGGCTATTAAAGAGCTCACCTATGACTTCAAACTTGTTGGTGAGAAGAGGCCTTTTGACATTAGCTTGCTTCATGAATGGAGAATCCGGGCCTATGAGAATGCCAAACTGTTTAAAGAAAAAGTTAAAAGATGGCATGATAAAAGGATACAAAAGCATGAGTTTAATGTAGGTGATTATGTATTGTTATACAACTCTCATTTAAGATTTTTTGCAGGCAAACTTCTCTCTAAATGGGAAGGCCTTTATGTTATCGAGGAGGTCTATCGTTCCGGTGCCATAAAACTCAACAACTTCAAAGGCACAAATCCGAAGGTGGTGAGCGCTCAAAGAATCAAACATTATATCTCAGGTAATCCCATAAATGTTGATACTAATATTATTGAAACCATAACCCCGGAGGAATACATAAGGGACACTATCCAGAACGTTTCAGACTCCGAAAAGGAATAGGTATGTGGTACGGTAAGTAAACTGATTCCAAAACAGTTCTAATGGCAATTTTTCTCCGTTTTGGAATATTTAAGAAAATAGGAAAATAAAAAGCAGACCGGAAAGGACACGAGGCTTCCATGAGGGTGGAGGGCGCGCCCTACCCCCCGGGCGCGCCCCCTGCCTCGTGGGCACCTCGTGTGCTCTCCTGACTCCGTTTTCTTACACGATACTTCTTTTGTTCGGTAAAAATTCACTATATAATCTCCCGAAGGTTTTGACCACCGTATCACGCAAATATCTTCTGTTTTTGTTTCGAGCTGTTTCTGTTGCAGTCATAGAGCAAGATGTCTTCTCAAGAGTCAGTCGGGGAGAGTCGGTTGTCTCATCCGACAGCGGGTCCAAGAGCAGACAACGATGCCTATCACTTTGGGCCCTCAACAGAGGAAGAGATGGAAGCTGATTTGAAAAGGATAGATACCATGGAGGAGGATCAAGAAGTTACTTCTCATTTCTGGGCAAGATTCACGATGGGGGAACTACAGAGCTCAGCTATCCCAAACTCGGTCATCCCTTCCAATGTTAGATTTCTTTCTTATGAAAATATGAAATAGAGTGTTACTTGTTCTCCCGCAGCTATGCAACATCCTTGGGTGAAAGGAGCTTTAGCCTTCACTGGCAAGCTCCATAGGGAAATAATGAACCTCAAGCGGCAAGTCAATAAGCTCGAGGAAGAGAATCGTATCCTGAGGGGCATCATCGCCAAGAATATCACATCACCACCCCCGAAGAAGGAGACATAATAACATGGGTATGGGAACTCCCCTTGGCAACTACCAAGCTTGGGGGAGTGCCCCGGTATCGTATCACCATAACTTTTATCTTTACCGTTTTTCTTAGTTCGATCCTTTTGATAATATCTTGATCTAGTAGAATAAAGTTTTAGTATGATCTAGTTGTGAGTTTTGCTTTATGATCTTCTTACGTATTCGAGTCCGTGAGCTATATATATAATAAAGATTAGTGTTGAGCCACGGGCTTGATATTTTGCTATGATCTTGAGGGAATAAAACAAAAGAGAAGAAATAAAAAGAAATAAAGAGATCATATGGATCTTATGGAGAGTAATGAGCTCACATATAAAGAGTATGATGAATAAAAGTTGTGGAGAGTTGACAAATATAGTTTTGGTCATTGTTGCAATTAATAGGAAGTAATAAAGAAAGAGAGGTTCACATATAAATATACTATCTTGGACATCTTTTATGATTGTGAGAACTCATTAAAATATGACATGCTAAAGAGTTGACGTTGGACAAGGAAGACAACGTAATGGGTTATGTTTTCTTACATCTGAGATAAATTATATTGTCATGGATCATCCAACATGTTGAGCTTGCCTTACCCTCTCATGCTAGCCAATTTCTTTGCACTAAGTAGAGATACTACTTGTGCTTACAAATATTCCTAAACCTGTTTTTGCCATGAGAGTCCACTATATCTACCTATGGATTGAGTAAGATCCATCAAGTAAGTTGTCATCGGTGCAAGCAATAAACATTGCTCTCTAAATATGTATGACTTATTAATGTGGAGAAAATAAGCTTTATACGATCTTATGATATGGAAGAAATAAAAGTGACGGACTGCATAAAAAAGGTCCATATCACAAGTGGCAATATAAAGTGACATTTGTCGGTGTCAAAACCGGCGGATCTCGGGTAGGGGGTCCCGAACTGTGCGTCTAGGTGGATGGTAACAGGAGGCAGGGAACACGATGTTTTACCCAGGTTCGGGCCCTCTTGATGGAGGTAAAACCCTACATCCTGCTTGATTTATTCTTGATGATATGAGTATTACAAGAGTTGATCTACCACAAGATCGGAGAGGCTAAACCCTAGAAGCTAGCCTATGGTATGATTGTCTGTTGTCCTACAGACTAAAACCCTCCGGTTTATATAGACACCGGAGAGGGTTAGGGTTACACAAGGTCGGTTACAAAGGAGGAGATATCCATATCCGTACTGCCTAGCTTGCCTTCCACGCCAAGTAGAGTCCCATCCGGACACGAGACGAAGTCTTCAATCTTGTATCTTCATAGTCCTACAGTCCGGCCAAAGGATATAGTCCGGCTGTCCGGAGACCCCCTAATCCAGGACTCCCTCAATAGCCCCTGAACCATGCTTCAATGACGTCGAGTCCGGCGCCCAGTATTGTCTTCGGCATTGCAATGCGGGTTCCTCCTCCGAATACACCCCAGAAGAATTTGAATACAAGGATAGTGTCCGACCCTGCAAAATAAGTTCCACATACCACCGTAGAGAGAATAATATTTCCACAAATCTAATGTAACATCCCAAATTTGCAATTTGGAATGTTATACACTAGATCATCATGCATATCATATTTTCATCCATTTTGGTTGATCCTAGAAATTTCACGCAACTCAAGGACCTTCGGAGAGAGTTGGAGATTTCGTTATTTTCATATTTGAGAGTTTTCTCAAATTTGAAAAGAGGATCATTTGATTTATTTATTTCATCTTCAATTATTTTTCCAATATCAAAAAAATGAGAGAGGGAATAATATGACTTTCCCAAAGTTAGGAAAAATGAAGATCTAATGAATAAATCAAATTTTGGTTTTGCCGGAGTTTTGTTTGCTTTTTATTTGGATAGGGAAAAATGCGCGTTCTCAAAAAATTGCATTTTAGGCCCAGAGAAAAGTTCATTTTGTTCGACTCATTTTTAGGAGTCGGGAAAAATTTACTTTAGATTTTTCGGAGTTCGTTTAGATAGTTTTTCTTTTATTTTTCTGCGCGCGAAACCGATTTAAAAAAAAGGAGACCGCAGCGCCCGCCTGGGCCAAGGGCCCAGCCGGCTGGCCCAGCCGCCCCGTGCACCAGGCGCAGCCGCCAGCCCCGCCGCCTGCCTTTTGCCGGCCCTAGGCCGAGTCCTAGTAGGACTCTAACCCCCTCTCCTATTGCTTGCCCCCTCCCCCAAGAAACCCCCCCTCCTAGTATATATACTCACCCCCCCTCTC
>NC_041380.1:354385952-354419130 GCF_002162155.2 Triticum dicoccoides
CACCACCCCAAGCCCGCCGCCCCTCTCCTCCTTAAGCCGCCGCCGCCGCCTTTAGCCGCCGCCGCCGCCCTAAGCCGCCGCCCGAAGCCCCGCCTCCCGAGGTAGCCGCGCCGCCTCTTCTTTTCCTCGGTTCGGTTTTTCTTAATAGAACCGTTCCGTTTCTTTTCCGTTTTCTTTCCGGTTTTTCTTTTCGATTTCTTTTCCGAAAACCCTAGATCGGTTTTCGTTCTTCTTTCGGACCATTCGTCTCAATGAATGTGATCACCGATTATTCCCGGTTAACGAACGTCCGTTCGTTTAACCGTTCGTCTCTTTCTTTTCGTCGGATTTATTCCGCGATCGTGATCTCAGATCCGATCTTCGTTCTAGTCTTTCTTCTCGCTCATTTATCGGAATTAGGTGATTCAAGCGCCTGGAGTTTCGTCTCGAAATCGCCGTTCCGTCTAATCAACTTGAACAAGCCTTTGCTACAGTAAAATTTGACCTAGTTTCAACTTGCTAGAACCGAGTTGTTTTCTTCCGCCGTTTGTCTTTCCGTCGTCTGTTCGGTTCTTTCTTTCTTTGCAACCGGAGTTCTTAAGTTTAACTTTCTGGTTCGTTCTCTTGTTCGAGTTTTTCCTGTGCATTAGATGAGTACTTATTGTGTGCTTGTTGTTTGTCTGCGATAGATCACCCGGATTGCGCCGCTTGTTACTTCGAAACCCTAGGTCTCGCGGATCATCAGCAAGGCAAGTAACACTTTGATCATACCCTTTTTTACAACCTAGTTTTATTGCATTAGATCAATCCTCTCACATTGCATGATTAGGATCTAATTAAATTGTGGGATGGGAGGTAGATGAGGTAGTACCTATCACCTGTATTATTATGAAACCTTTGGGAGTTACTTCTACGTTTGCTTATTATGCCATGCTATGCTAGTAGACGTGGATTGGGTGAGTGATATCCATGACAGATGTGAGTTTGTTAATTTTAATGGTTTATCTAAGGTGGAAACTTAAATACACATCTGGGTGGATTGAGGCACCTGATGTCTATCGGGACTTGCCTGTTTTTATTTCGGACCGCCACCCAGGCTCAAAGGGATCATAAGATCATTCATGCTAGTAAACTTCCATGTGCAGCCACAAGCCATTATGGGCTCTGGCATAGTTGATTAAGTCGTGCGAACTCTTACAAGGTAGACTAGCAGATGTAGGGGAAAGTAGGTGTACCGGTCTATCCATCATAAGGTGCTAGCGCTTCTGAAAGACTGTGTCTCGGTCATCCGTCTTCTCAAACACCATGTAGTGCGAGAAACCAAACGGAGGCGATCGAGTCTTGTGGGGAAAAGTGCGCAAACCTCTGCAGAGTGTAACAAACTAATCATGATTAGCCGTGTCCCCGGTTATGGACAACTTGAGTATCTAGTACTTGAATATCATGTGAATCTCATCACGTTACTTCTAATTAATGTTGTTGGGTTTTAATTGTTCACTTAATTGGGATCGGAATGTTGTCAACCATTCTCGATGTTTAACAACTACCATGATAGTTAAATAAATTTATTCCTTTGCAGTAGGGAAAAACTAGCTTTACGCAAAACTATAACCATAGAGCTTTCCACCAGCCATATATGCATGTAGTATAGCTGTTTCATTCCACTACTCTCTATGTGTTACATTGCCAGCATATTCCATGTGCTGACCCGTTTTCGGGCTGCAACTTTCATGTTGCAGACATTTCAGACGACGAGTAAGGTGCTTTTAGGTCGTGGTTCTATACTCAGTGATGCCGTTGGAGTTGATGGACCCATTTATCTTCCGAGTCTTCCGCTGTTATCGTTATTAGATGGCCTTAAGCCATATTTATTGTAATAAGTTCTCTTTGAGACATCGATGTAATAAGTGTGTGATTGCAACTTTGCTATAAATCCTTCGAAGTACTATGTGGTGTCAGCATTACTGATCCAGGGATGACACCGGAGCACAGTAGACTTGATCCATTCGGGTCGGGTCGCTACATCTAATCTGCTAACACGTTTCAGCAACATGATGTTATGTCATGGCCCGGTGATTATTCGAACTGTTTCCTTTAACTAACTCCGCATATAACGCGAGGCAGTTTCCTGACACGTCTCGTCAAAGCAGGGATCGTGTCCCCCTTATTACGGGATTCTCATCAATACGGGCTTGGGTAACCCAACCGCGCCATCGATTATGGCGCTTGGGGAATAAGCGAGTTTTACCAGGCTAGTGGGGGTGCATGGCTTCGGCCGCCCTTATAAAGGTATAAGGTTTAACCTTTTTCTACCAACGCCTTCTTCCTCCTTGCCTATTCGTTCTTGCACACTCGAGCTCTAACGCCCAAGTCCACATCCTTCCCCTCAACCTTCTCCAAACATGTCCGGAGCGGGGGGAAAATGGATGGCTTCCTCCGTTACCGAGGGGCACATCAAAAAGCTGCGCGGCGCCGGATACTTAGCCGCGAATATCGCGCATCGGCTGCCCGCTGCGGGGTAGATCGTTCCTACCCCGGAACCTCATCAGAGGGTAGTTTTCCTCCACCACTTCCTCCGTGGACTGGGGTTTCCCCTTTATTCATTCGTCCGTGGTCTCATGTTCTACTATGGGATGGACTTCCTTGATCTGGCCCCGAACTTTGTCCTCAATATCTCGGCGCTCATTGTCGTCTGTGAGGCTTTCCTCCGCGTCTGGCCCCACTTCGGCCTGTGGCTGAAGACCTTTAACATCAAGCCGAAGGTGGTGGGAGGCCAACAAGCAGAATGCGGCAGAGCCATGGTGGGCAAGATGCCCAATGTCACATGGCTTGAGGGCTCCTTCGTGGAGACCATAAAGGGGTGGCAATCGGCCTGGTTCTACTTCATCGAGCCGCGCAACACCAAATGGGCGGCGGCCCCCGAGTTTCCATCCGGATTCCCTACACGGCTCACTTCCTGGAAAGAGAAGGGCTTGTCGTGGGGTTCATCGGTGAAGCGGACGGACTCCAGAAATGTATCTGGAATATGGCAGGCAAGAAGCTTAAGCTTGTCAACATAGTCCAGGTCATGCTCATCCGCTGGATCCTCCCGTGCCAACAACGGGACTTCAACTTGTGGGAGTTCGACCTGGCCCAGCACCAGACTCTAAGCGAGCTCTTCGACATGACGCACAAGGATGTCTGGAAGCTGCTGTTCAAGGGCGCCGAGGTCCCTCCTTCACCGAGGACCATGGGCTAAGCGCGAAGCGCCGAGCGCATTCGGTGAGTTCTATATATCCAGTAGGATATTTTATTTCCCCTAGCTTAATAATGTGCGGGGTCTGATCTCCATGCCTTTGACAGGACTGGGTGGAGACGTCGGGGCAGATTAACTGTCCGTCCCCTCTTCCCGAAGACACTGTGGATGCTCTCCTGACGGAGATGCTGACTCCGGCTCCTTACAAGGTGCCGGAGAAGACCAAGAAGGCCAAGGGAACCCGAAAGAGTTCCCGGCGCCAGGTGATATCGGACTCATCGTCCGAGGACTCCTCGGCGCACTCCTCCCACGAAGACGAGGAGGAAGATGAAGACGCTCCCCCTCCAGTCGGGGGAGACAAGAAAAGGAAGGCCGCCCCAACTGGGGGGGCGAAGGGTCCAAGAAGGGAAGGACTCTCCTTCCGGACAGTTCCACCACCGCCGCCGAAGGCGAAGACGAGTGGCTGCCCAGGGCCAAGCCCCTGGTGAAGTCGTAAGTATTCGGATACCAGAGTAGCTCATAGCATTCCTTTGTCGCACTGCTTCTCCTAACGCCGAATCATGATTATGCAGACCGCCCCAAGCCTGTATCGACGTATCCTCGTCGGACGGCTCCCTGGACTCGTCGGATATGGATAGCGATCCACTTCCGACCGCCACCTCCCCTTTCCCTACGGACAACGCCGAGGTGTTGTCTCAAGAGGCACCGGGTCGAGGGGAGACAGTCCCGGACGCTCCTCAAGGTGACCTTCCGGACTCGGGGAGCAGAGGGAACAACGCCCCCGAGGGCTCCGAGTTCGGCCCTCAGCCGAACACCGCGCCGGAACCTCCAGTGGTTCCGGACTCGGGCAGGCGGCCTCCTCCCAAGAGGGGCAAGACACCTGTGCCGGTGACCTCTGTCCATCCAGAGGCACCGGACAATCTGCTGGGAGCGCTTCGCAGCGCTTCCATCGACGAGGAGCACCACACTATTATGAGTGCGGTGGTCCAGAAGGTTCAGTCCGCCAAGAGCGGACTGACTGAAGCCTGTGCCAGCCTTCTAACAAGCTTTGAGGTAAGTTTTTGAAATATGGGAAAAATATTACTGCATAGACAGTAGCCCCTGATGCTCTGTTCGGTGTTCACAAAGAAAAGCCGAACAGAGGATCAAACACTATCGCAGGAGTCTAATATAAGTATGTCTATATGCGTATGTAGGCTTCGCTGCTGGCCTCTGCCGCACTGACTGCGGAGGTCGCCACACTGAAGCAGGACCTCAAAGGGTCCATGGAGGAGCTCGACCTTGCCAAGAGGCAGCTCGAGGAGAACAAAGGTAAGTAGTACCTAGTCTATGGACATATATGAAAGGAATGCGATTGCAAAATGACAGGATCATCATGAATATGCCAGGGGCCACGGCCGAGGTGGCGACCCTGAAGCAAGCGCTATCCAAGGCCGAAAAGAAGCGGCCAAGGAGCGCACAGCGGGAAAGGTAGGAGGCTCGGGTGGGCGAGGTGCAGCAAGAGCTCCACGCCCTCGTGACAAAGCACGAGGCATTGGAGCTTGACTTGAAGATGCGAGAGTCTGAGCTTTCCGCGGCCCTCGAGAGCACAAAGAGTGCCAAGGCCGAAGCCCAAAAGGCCCTCAAGGAGATTGATGCGATGAAGAAAATAGCGGCGGGTAAGGCATTCTATATGCAAAGCAAGCATGTGAAAGTAAATTACCTATTACTTACCCGAATCTAGAGCTCTCCAGGAGCATTCGCAGATTTGCCCCACTGCGTGTCGGATGCCGCACAGTTTTACCAGGCCGAGGAGGGAAGCTCAATGGAGAAGCTGTTCTGGTCTCAGTATACTGGGACCGAACACCCGATGCCTCTGAGCGACCAGCTGAAGCAACTGGTCGAGTTGCACAAGGTGGCCGAACAGGCCATGAAGGGCTTTATAGTCCGGATATGGCCTGGCGACGCCCTTCCCGGCAGCTACTTCATCCTGGTGAGGCGGCTTGTGGATACCTGCCCATGGTTGGAAGTCATCAAGCGGTCCATCTGCATCGAAGGTGCGCGCCGGGCTTTCGCCCGTGTGAAGGTGCAATGGGCCAAGCTGGACGCCATGAAGCTGATTAAGGAAGGGCCGCCGGAGGGCAAGGAGCATGGCCACCCCGAGATGTACTATGAGGGTGTCCTGAAGGGTGCTCGTCTCATAGTGGACGAGTGTACGAAAGATATAATATTCGAGTAAACTTGCTCGTGTAATCCTGTAGTTATGAAAACTTGTTCATATGCGCTATGCAACGCTTGTTTGAATTTAAAATATTACCTTCTGTTTGGCTATTTATCAAATCTGAGAGATGGCTAGTCATCGGCTTCTGCCCCCCATGCCACGAGTGCTGGGGTGTTCGGGATAAACCTGAGCACTCTTGTTCCCATTGTTGGGTCCTTCGAGGGAGGTGCTCAGCACAACGAACAAGGCAATCGGACTATAATGCGTTATCACTCTCACTTAGCCATAGAATTCTATAATTTTAAATTTCGGCGAAGCCCCTAGTATTCGAAAGGCCGAATTCGGGGCGCGATACACGCCTTAAGCCGGATAGGGCCGACTCCTCGCTCTAAGCGGCAGAAGTCTTTAGGGACTCAAAAACCTCTCGAACATCGACCAGTCTCTCGCCTTATCATGGCAGTCAGTTTTAGCTTTCTCTACTGAGGTGCTTAGCCCAGCTGAACCGGGGCACAATCACAGTAGTTCTCCCAGTGCTACCTTAGCCGATATAGCAGAATGTAAGGTACCAAAACATGGGAGCCGGGCAAACCCAACTATTGACCAAAGATATGATTTGGAGCTGATGCATATAATGCTATAAGTTCGGGGTGCCGCACTTGTGAAAGTGTTCGGACTTCTCACACCATATTGTGGGGTACTTAAGCCCCTGGTGTACTGGTCGTACCAAAGTGTACGGTTGCAAGGTGTCATTAATGAACACATATAAAAGAAAAATGCAAAAACAGACTGTAGCTATGCATTGTTTATTTGAAAAGATGCATTGAAGCAAAACAATACAAGTAGTGCGATAAGCAGAAAATGGGACTATTTGACATGTCTCTTCCAAGGGTAAGCTGCGGAATGGTAGTGAAAGCGGGTATTTTGCTCGTTATAGAGACCACCTGGGAGTTCCATGAGGCGACGTAGCTTCCGGCCCCCCTGGTCCTTGTATCGTGTGTTCGGCGATTATATTGCCGGACAGGGCTTCCAGAGAGTGAAGTCCTGGAAGAGAGAAAAAATAACAAAGTAGGGATCCCCTAGTGCGGTTGAGCCGCGTTTCGGGGCGTGCCGTAGTCGTGCCCCTCCCCTGTGCCCATGGCATTTTTAATGCATAATTGTGTATGCGTGGCACGTGTGTCGCCATTTGGATGGGGCTGGGGTAGGGGTCGCATTGCTATGCGAGCTCAGAACGTGCCAGGCGGTCCTGTTGTAGATTACTTCGGGGACGCTTGACGGTGTCCGAACGTCTGATCGCCGGACTGGAGAATTGCCTTGATAGGCTGCTTTGCACTTCTGCTGCGAGGGCCGCAGAGTGCTCCTCGGCTCGGAGAGAGCGCTCTGTGTTTCCATTGACTGTGATGACCCCTCGAGGTCCTGGTATCTTGAGCTTGAGGTATGCGTAGTGCGGCACCGCATTGAATTTTGCAAATGCGGTTCGTGCGAGCAGTGCGTGATAGCCACTGCGGAACGTTACTATGTCGAAGTTTAACTCCTTGCTTTGGAAATTATCCGGGGACCCGAAGACCACTTCTAGTGTGACTGAGCCTGTGCAATGGGCCTCTACACCTAGTATTACGCCCTTAAAGGTCGTTTTTGTGGGTTTAATCCTTGAGGGATCTATGCCCATTTTGCGCACTGTGTCCTGATAAAGTAGGTTCAAGCTGCTACCGCCGTCCATAAGGACTCGAGTGAGGTGAAATCCGTCAATGATTGGGTCTAGAACCAATGCAGCAAATCCGCCATGGCAGATACTAGTGGGGTGGTCCCTGTGATCGAAAGTGATCGGGCAGGAGGACCATGGGTTGAACTTTGGGGCGACTGGCTCCAACGCGTATATGTCCCTTAACGCACGCTTCCGCTCCCTCTTGGGGATGTGGGTTGCGTATATCATGTTCACCGTCCGCACTTATGGGGGAAACCCCTTCTGTCCTCCGGTGTTC
Source organism: Triticum dicoccoides (assembly GCF_002162155.2). Taxonomy (NCBI): domain Eukaryota; kingdom Viridiplantae; phylum Streptophyta; class Magnoliopsida; order Poales; family Poaceae; genus Triticum; species Triticum dicoccoides. Next base: position 354,393,346 of record NC_041380.1, read on the forward strand.
GGCGGTCGGGGCTCCTCCTCGTCGTCGTTATGTAGCCCCTTGTCTTTGTTTTCGGCATTTAACTTGCTGGCCTGCTTGAACACCCAACAATCCCTGTTGGTGCGGTTGGCTGGCTTGTCAGGGGTGCCATGTATCTGACACGAGCGATCGAGTATACGGTCCAAACTGGACGGGCCCGAAGTGCTTCTTTTGAATGGCTTTTTCCGTTGACCGGGCTTAGAGCCTCTGAATTCGGCATTAACTGTCGTATCCTCAGTATTGTCGCTGTTAATGCAGCGCTTGTACTTGTTGCGACATGACCTGCCATTGCTGTCCTTGGTATCCGAATTACCAGGGCTCTTTGACATGTTATTGTTACGAGCTAGCCAGCTGTCTTCTCCCGCGCAAAAGCGGGTCATGAGTGTCGTGAGGGCTGCCATAGATTTCGGCTTTTCCTGTCCTAGGTGCCAGGCAAGCCACTCGTCGCGGATGTTATGCTTGAAAGCTGCTAGGGCCTCTGCATCCGGACAGTCAACGATTAGATTTTTCTTAGTTAGGAACCGTGTCCAGAATTGCCTGGCTGATTCCTCTGGCTGTTGAATTATGTGGCTCAAGTCATCGGCATCTGGTGGTCGCACATAGGTGCCCTGGAAGTTGTCGAGGAATGCGGCTTCCAGGTCCTCCCAACAACCAATGGATTCTGCTGGCAAGCTGTTGAGCCAATGCCAGGCTGGTCCTTTAAGCTTGAGTGGGAGGTATTTGATGGCGTGTAGATCGTCACCACGGGCCATGTGGATATGAAGGAGATAGTCCTCGATCCATACCGCGGGATCTATCGTACCATCATATGATTCGATATTCACGGGTTTGAAACCCTCTGGGATTTGATGATCCATTACTTCATCTGTGAAGCATAACGGGCGTGCAGCGCCTCTGTACTGGGCTATATCACGACGCAGCTCGAATCAGTTTTGTCTGTTGTGTTGGGCCTGACCGGATTTACTTTTGCTGTATCCGGCGTGACGGTTATCGTCTCGTGTCGTGGGGTGCCCACGCGATCCGTAGATCGATCTTGTTTGCTTTGCTTTGTCCTCCAATATATCTCGCAGGTCTAGCACGTTTCCCCGAGCCTTGGTATTTTTTGAGTGGCGCCGGGGTGCGGCTTGAGTTGTGGGCCGAGAGGCCTCTCCGCCGCGGCCACGAGGTGGCCGGTCAGCCGCGTCATACACTGGGGGCGTAGGTTTAGATGCTTCCTCCTCTAATCGGGGTAGCAACCTGTGTTTTGGGTAGCTTTTGGAGGGGCGTTCGAGTTCATATTCCTCGGCTGCGAGGACTTCAGTCCATCTGTCAGCTAGCAGATCTTGATCAGCTTGAAGCTGCCTCTGCTTTTTCTTAAGGCTATTTGCCGTGGCTATAAGCCGGTGCTTGAAGCACTCTTGTTCGACGGGATCCTCTGGCACGACAAATTCGTCATCGTTGAGGCTTGCCTCGTCTTCGGAGGGGGCATGTAATTACCATCCTTCGCCTCTCCATCTGCCGCTCTCTCTGGAGGGCTGGCCTCTCCATCCTTCTGTCCTAGATCATGCTGGAGGGGATTGTTGCCATCTTCGGCACTATCGGGAGTGTTATTATCTCCTGTGCCGGTATCACCACTTTTGCTTTGGCGGGACTTAGAGCGGCGCCGCTGACGTCGGCGCTTGGGTTGCTTCTTGGAGGGGTCATCCTCCACTGTCTCGTCGCCATTGCCTTCTTTGGGTGTGTCCACCATGTATATATCGTATGATGAGGTGGCCGTCCAGTGCCCTGTGGGCAGTGGTTCATCTTCTCCTCCCGCATCGTCGTCCATACCGTCGATGTCTTCGGAGTCGAAGTCGAGCATGTCAGTTAAGTCGTCCACAGTGGCTACTCAGTGGGTGGTGGGTGGGCAGCGAATTTCTTCGTCATCCGCATCCCAATCCTGCCGGACATAGTTCGGCCAGGATCCTCCTGACAAGGAGAGAGACCTTAATGAGTTCAGTATGTTGCCAAAGGGCGAGTGCTGAAAAACATCCACGGAGGTAAACTCCATGATCGGCGCCCAATCGGATTCGCTAGGAACGGGCGCAGGCGGTTCAGAGTCCGTGGCCGGAGAAGGATCTGACAGTCTGACAACACAGCTCTCGTGCAGGGTAAGGGCGATGTTCGGCTCGATCGCCGCTGAGGGTAAGGCCTCCGTGGCGGGGTCCATTCACCTGTCCATGGACGGCACAACTGGCTCCGAATTGAGGGTCGGAGCGGCTGCAGGTGCGATCTCCTGAACACTGTCTGATGGTAGAGCTAAATCGTACCCATCATGACCGCGTGACGCACAAGGCAGAGGCTCGAATCTGTCGAAGATCAAGTCTCCGCGGATATCGGCCATGTAGTTTAAGCTTCCAAACCTGACCTGGTGGCCAGGGGCGTAACTTTTGATCTGCTCCAGATGGCCAAGCGAGTTGGCCCACAGTGCGAAGCCGCCGAACACAAAGATTTGTCCGGGGAGAAAAGTCTCACCCTGGACTGCATCGCTATCGATGATCGTAGGAGCCATCAAGCCTAACGGCGACGACACAGAGGAACTCTCAATGAAAGCACCAATGTCGGTGTCAAAACCGGCGGATATCAGGTAGGGGGTCCCGAACTGTGCGTCTAGGCGGATGGTAACAGGAGGCAGGGGACACGATGTTTTACCTAGGTTCGGGCCCTCTTGATGGAGGTAAAACCCTACGTCCTGCTTGATTTATTCTTGATGATATGAGTATTACAAGAGTTGATCTACCACGAGATCGGAGAGGCTAAACCCTAGAAGATAGCCTATGGTATGATTGTCTCTTGTCCTATGGACTAAAACCCTCCGGTTTATATAGACACCGGAGAGGGTTAGGGTTACACAAGGTAGGTTACAAAGGAGGAGATATCCATATCCGTACTGCCTAGCTTGCCTTCCACGCCAAGTAGAGTCCCATCCGGACACGAGATGAAGTCTTCAATCTTGTATCTTCATAGTCCAACAGTCCGGCCAAAGGATATAGTCCGGCTGTCAAGAGACCCCCTAATCCAAGACTCCCTCAACGTTCTTTTGCATTAAGATTTCGTGCATCCAACTATAAAAGCGCATGACAACCTCGGCTTCCCTCTGCGAAGGGCCTATCTTTTATTCTTGTCTTATACTTCATGCAAAGAGTCATGGTGATATTCACCTTTCCTTTTTAAATTTTATCCTTTGGCAAGCGCAATGTGTTGGAAAGATTCTGATATATATAGCTAATTGGATGTGAGTTTTCATGAACTATTATTGTTGACATTACCCTTGAGGTAAAATGTTGGGAGGCAAAACTATAAGCCCATATCTTTCTCTGTGTCCGATTAAAACTTCATACCCATAAAATATTGCGTGAGTGTTAGCAATTGTGAAAGACTAAATGATAGTTGAGTATGTGGACTTGCTGAAAACCTCTTATATTGACTCTTTCCTATGTTATGATAAATTGCAATTGCCTCAATGACTGAGATTAGAGTTTGTTGGTTCTTAATGAAGTTTATGATTCATACTTGAAATTGTGATTGAATTGTTAGTTTAGCATAAGAGATCATATGACAATATATATATATATATATATATATATATATATATATTGCTATTCTAAGAATGATCATGATGCCCTCATGTCCGTATTTTATTTTATCGACACCTCTATCTCCAAACATGTGGACATATTTTTCGATTTCGGCTTTAGCTTGAGGACAAGCGAGGTCTAAGCTTGGGGGAGTTGATATGTCCATTTTGCATCATGCTTTTATATCAATATTTATTGCATTATGGGCTGTTATTACACATTATGTCACAATACTTATGCATATTCTCTCTTATTTTACAAGGTTTACATGAAGAGGGAGAATGCCGGCAGCTGGGATTCTGGGTTGGAAAAGGAGCAAATATTAGAGACCTATTCTGCACATCTCAAAAAGTCCTGAAACTTCATGGGAGCACGTTTCAGATTATATAAAAAATATTGGGCGAAAGAAGTACCTGAGGGGGCTCACACCCTGGCCACGAGGGTGGGGCGCACGCCCTACCCCCTGGGCGCGCCCCCTGCCTCATGGCCACCCTGGTGGCCCTCCGATCTCATCTTCTTCTATATGAGGTCTTTCGTCCGAGAAAAAATAATAAGCAAGCTTTGGGGAAGAAACTCCGCCGCCATGAGGCGGAACCAATCTAGGGCTCCGGCGGAGCTGTTCTGCTGGGGAAACTTCCCTCTGGGAGGGGGAAATCATCACCATCGTCATCACCAATGATCCTCTCATCGGGAGGGGATCAATCTCCGTCAACATCTTCACCAGCACCATCTCCTCTCAAACCCTAGTTCATCTCTTGTATCCAATCTTTGTATCCAAACCTTAGATTGGTACTTGTGGGTTGCTAGTAGTGTTGATTACTCCTTGTAGTTGATGCTAGTTGGTTTACTTGGTGGAAGATCATATGTTCAGATCCATTATGCATATTAATACCCCTCTTATTATGAACATGAACATGCTTTGTGAGTAGTTACGTTTGTTCCTAAGGACATGGGAGAAGTCTTGCTATAAGTAGTCATGTGAATTTGGTATTCGTTCGATATTTTTATGAGATGTATGTTGTCATCCCTCTATTGGTGTCATGTGAACGTTGACTACATGACACTTCACCATTGTTTGGGCCTAGAGGGAGGCATTGGGAAGTAATAAGTAGATGATGGGTTGCTAGAGTGACAAAAGCTTAAACCCTAGTTTATGCGCTGCTTCGTAAGGGGCTGATTTGGATCCATATGTTTCATGCTATGGTTAGGTTTACCTTAATACTTCTGTTGTAGTTGTGGATTCTTGCAATGGGGGTTAATCATAAGTGGGATGCTTGTCCAAGTAAGGACAGTACCCAAGCACCGGTCCACCCACATATCAAATTATCAATGTACCGAACGCGAATCATATGAACGAGATGAAAACTAGCTTGACAATAATTCCCATGTGTCCTCGGGAGCTCTTTCCTTCATATAAGAGTTTGTCCAGGCTTGTCCTTTGCTACAAAAAGGATTGGGCCATCTTGTTGCACCTTATTTACTTTTATTACTTGCTACTCATTACAAATTACCTTATCACGAAACTATCTGTTACCGATAATTTCAGTGCTTGCAGAGAATACCTTACTGGAAACTACTTATCATTTCCTTCTGCTCCTCTTGGGTTCGACACTCTTACTTATCGAAAAGCTACGATAGATCCCATACACTTGTGGGTCGTCATCGGGGCATGTGGGATGTGGAAGGAGGAGGAGGATGAGGGTTGGGTGCGGATTACCTGCCTGGGTAGACAAGGCCGAGCAGCGTGAAGGAGGGTCACCGGTGAGGAGGCGGCGGCGCTGCAAGCAAGGAGTGAAGGTTTCAACTTTGAAAGGAAGGCGGAAAGGGGGGAAATCTGGCTTTTGGTAAGGGGGGGGGGGTGCGGGGAGGTAGATATTTTCGCGGAAGCCAAAAATTTGGAATCACTTCAGCCAAAAAACTGGCGTGGAAACTGTCATCAGACACGGCCCCTTGCTCAGACACAGTCCAAAGATATTTTGTGCTGCATCTCACATGGTTGGTTATAATAAACTGTGTGGGAGCTATTTGATTTTTCGTCTTGATTTGAATTACATAATGGGGTCACAGCGGCCATGGACGGTGTTTGAATTGCTAGACCTTTTATCTGTAGTGATCATAAAAGAATTGGAATTATTTAGGGTTCTTTCGGACATTTTTATGCATTAAGTGAGTTTTCAATGCATTTATGTGCACATTTCAAATTTGAACTACATGCACATGCTCTGGTGCATTTAAATTGGTCGAAAAATCAAATCTTTGTCCTTGGGTGCATGCTTAGGTCCCATGCAAGAAATGGGAATGAATTTCAAACACCATGGCACCGTTGATAGCCGACAAAACATTGACGTGCTTGGTTTTTAAATTCTAGTAAATCCAAAACTCGTCTGAAATTCATGAAACTTGGCATGCTATCTGAAAGTGCAACAATCCCTAGGTGATTTTGGTAATTCATACCAACATATAGCTCATTGAGCTAATGCTATTCCAAGATGATTATTTCAGGAAAGCTCAATGATTGGCATGGCATGGATGTGAAAGTGGAACCCTCAAAATGCCAAGGACAAAAGATTGGCTCAAGCTCAAAAGCTTAAGACTCTTCATTTTATATTTTAGTGATCCAAGATCACATTGAGTCTTTAGGAAAAGCCAATACTATCAAGGAGGGATGAGGTGTTGCTTAATGAGCCTCTTGCTTCATGTGCTTAGTGATATGCTCCAAAACCCTCAACTACTTTCCCATATCCACTTATGACCTAAACTCTAAGCCAAACTCGGTCATACCGATTCTTTCTATCCGGCGCCACGGAGTTTCACTTGTCATAAGCCACTGCCAAACCCTAGCAATTCGGTTCTACCGATAGGGATCTCGGTCTCACCGAGATGGGATTGCAAACTCTCTGTTTCCCTTTCGTAACTTTTCGGTCTCACCGAAAGAGCGAATCGGTCCCACCGAGATTGCAATGTAAATTCAGTGTTTCTTTTTTGTAACTTTTCAGTCTCACCGAAAGAGCAAATCGGTCCCACCGAGTTTGCCTGACCAACTCTCTGGTTAGCTAATTACCAAAATCGGTCTCACCGAGTTTGTGTAATCGGTCTCACCGAGATTACGTTATGCCCAAACCCTAACCATATCGGTCCTACCGAGTTGCATGTCAGTCCCACCGAAAATCTCTAACGGTCACTAGGTTTACCTTTTCGGTCTGACCGAGTTTGTTGATTCGGTCCCACTGAGATTGAAAAACTGTGTGTAACGGTTGGATTTTGTGTGGAGGCTATATATACCCCTCCACCTCCTCTTCATTCGTGGAGAGAGCCATCAGAACACATACACAATTCCAACTCATATGTTCTGAGAGAGAACCACCTACTCATGTGTTGAGACCAAGATATTCCATTCCTACCATATGAATCTTGATCTCTAGCCTTCCCCAAGTTGCTTTCCACTCAAATCTTCTTTCCACAAAATCCAAATCCTATGAGAGAGAGTTGAGTGTTGGGGAGACTATCATTTGAAGCACAAGAGCAAGGAGTTCATTACCTACACACCATTTGTTACTTCTTGGAGAGTGGTGTCTCCTAGATTGGCTAGGTGTCACTTGGGAGCCTCCGACAAGATTGTGGAGTTGAACCAAGGAGTTTGTAAGGGCAAGGAGATCGCCTACTTCATGAAGATATACCGCTAGTGAGGCAAGTCCTTCATGGGCGATGGCCATGGTGGGATAGACAAGGTTGCTTCTTCGTGGACCCTTTGTGGGTGGTTGCTTCTTCATGGACCCTTCGTGGGTGGAGCCCTCCGTGGACTCGCGCAACCGGTACCCTTTGTGGGTGGAGCCCTCCGTGGACTCGCACAACCGTTACCCTTCGTGGGTTGAAGTCTCCATCAACGTGGATGTAGGATAGCACCACCTATCCGAACCAGGGGAAAAACATCCGTGTCTCCAATTGCGTTTGAATTCTCCAAACCCTTCCCTTTACATTCTTGCAAGTTGCATGCTTTACTTTCCGCTGCCAATATACTCTTTGCATGCTTGCTTGAATTGTGTGATGATTGCTTGACTTGTCCTACAATAGCTAAAATCTGCCAAGAACTAAAATTGGGAAAAGGTTAAGTTTTTTATTTGGTCAAGTAGTCTAATCACCCCCCCTCTAGACATACTTTCGATCCTACAAGTGGTATCAGAGCTTTGGTCTCCATTTGCTTTGATCTCCATAGCTTTTGGTGGTCATAGCCTTGGTTTCACAACCTAGGAGAGTATGGCGTTTAGCGAGGGAAATTAACACCGTAGAGGCCCTTACTTTGATGGTACTAATTTTGCTAGTTGGAAGCATAAAATGAAAATGCATATTCTTGGACATAACCCCGCCGTTTGGGCAATTGTGTGTGTTGGTTTGCAAGGTGACTTCTTTGATGGGAAAGAACCAAACCGTGAAGCTACCGCGGATGAGTTGAAGATGTTGCAATACAATGCTCAAGCTTGTGATATTCTCTTCAATGGATGTGCCCCGAAGAATTCAACAAAATCAGCCGTCTTGAGAATGCAAAGGAAATTTGGGACACTTTGATTGATATGCATGAAGGTACCGACTCCATCAAGGAATCCAAGTTGGATGTGCTTCAAAGTCAACTTGACAAGTTCAAAATGAAGGATGGTGAAGGTGTCGCTGAAATGTACTCTAGGCTTGCTCTCATCACAAATGAGATTGCCCGCTTAGGAAGTGAAGAGATGACCGGTAGATTCATCATCAAGAAGATTCTAAGAGCCTTGGATGGAAAATATGATACCGTGTGCACATTGATCCAAATGATGCCCAATTACAAAGATCTCAAGCCAACGGAGGTGATTGGAAGAATTGTTGCTCATGAGATGTCATTTAAGGATAAAGAGGAACTTCACAACAAATCAAGTGGTGCCTACAAAGCCTCATGTGCAGCCCCTACATCATCAAGTGAGAAACAAAACTTCAATGAAGAATTGAGCTTAATGGTGAAGAACTTCAACAAGTTCTACAAGAGTAGAAGCAAAGATAGAAGCTTCAAGTCAAGGTCCTACAATGACAAAAGATCTTCTAGTCGAGAGCGAAACTGCTACAGTTGTGGAAGACCCGGACACTATTCCAATGAGTGTACGGCTCCCTACAAGAGAAGAGAAGATTCTCCAAAAAGAAGAAGCAAAGAATCACCACCAAGAGAGAGAAGGAGTAGAGATGATCTTTATGAACAAAGATACTCACGGAGAAGCAAGGATTCGGAAAGGAAGGAAAAATCATCAAGGAGCTACACAAAACAAAGACATCAAGCTCATGTTGGTGAATGGGTATCCAGCTCCGACTCCGACAGCCACTCCGAGAGAAGTTATCACTCCGACTCCGAAGATACTCAAGATGAAGGTGTTGCCGGTCTAGCACTTGTGTCAACCAACTCCTACGACATATTTGACTCACTAAATGAAGGAATTGGAAGATGCTTCATGGCCAAAGGTCCTAAGGTAACACACCCCGAGTATGTTGATTTCAATAGTGATGAAGATGACTTGTTAGGTGATGATTTGCTTGTTGACAACTCTACTGATGAATACTACGATGAAACTTCAATTAATCATGCTAATCAAGATAAAACGAATGACAATGATAAGGAGAAGATTGAGGCTCTAACTAAAGAACTAAACACTCTTAAGTTAGCTCATGAAACTATCTTCGAAGATCATCGAGAACTTTTAAGAGCTCATGAGAAATTACGCTTTGAAAAGCTCAATCTTGAGCAAGAGCATGAGTTCTTAAAAGCAATCAATGATGATCTCCGCAAGAAAAGTTCTTCTTACATTGCCAAGCGTTTACTCTTATCCACTTACATGCCTCAAGTCAAGTCTAGTAACAAGAACAAGAAAGATTCTTCCTCTAGCAGTAAAAATGATCATGCTAAATCCAATATTGTTGCTTCTAGTAGTTCTCTTGATTCCACTAATGATTCTCTTAGCCAAGTTACAGTTGAGCAAGAAAATAGCTTATTGAAGGGAATTATAGAGAAAGGAGTGTACAAAAGCCTTGCCGGGAGTAAGCAATTCGAGGAAATTGTGCGCAAGCAAGGAATGCACCGGAAGAATCAAGGTGTTGGTTTTGAACGAAAGTTCAATGCCAATGGAGTTGAGTGGGAAGAAGATCAATACCCCAAGACAAAGTTTGTTCCTCAACAAGAGAAGTATGATACTTCTTTCAAGGGGACACAATCTCAAGATGATCTTCCACCACAAGACTACAAGCAAAAAGGCAAGGACAAGCTTCAAGAGGAAATTGATGCATTTGAAGAAGCTCCTAAGACCTTGGTCAAGTGGATTCCCAAGACTACTTCAAGTTCGACTTCATCAAGTACGACTACAACTCCAAGGATTCCCATCAAGATGGTGTGGATCCAAAAGAAGAAAAACTAGAGAGTTCTTGAGGGTGACTCCGCCAACATACTTCACTCTTATCATTTTGGCAAGAACAAGTGCAATCAACTTCCACATCTTGCACTAGTTCAAGGAGTCACAAACCCTCTTGTTGGTAAGACAAGGGACAAGGTAACCTAAAAGTTTTCATGGACATCATCTTGTGTGTGCATCACTCTATGTCTATGGATATCCTTGTTTGTTCCTTGTGGGAATAACCCATGTAGGTATTGAAAGTGCAATTCACTCAAATGGATAGCTCCAAGTGATCTACATCAACATTGAGCAATCACATCTTCAACATCTACATGAAGTCATCATCGACAAAACCCGAGGTTAGTTCATCCCTCTAAGGGGGGATATCACATCTACGGGGAGCTTTACTCTAAGACTTGAGCTAAAGCAACTCTAAAGATGTGAACACAACAATGCTTTATGTAAAAGTGGTAACCCCACTTGAGCTTAAACGATGAGTATGACCTATGATCAAGTGTTCTCACTTGACTCCTAAGTCAATATACTCATATATAGATGACCTTGTCATCGCAAATTGCTTGATAGATGCTAGAATTGGTTGTGCATGCCTTGTCACATATTTCATTTGCCATCTTATTGTCTGAGCATGCTGGTTGCATATTTTACTCATTCGAGGACATCCACTTGTTGTTTTGATTGTTTGGTTTTATTTCCTTTTGCCAAGTGGATGGACAAGAATGCCTAAGAACCTCCTCTAGCTATCTATGCTTTTCTCGTCTCAAACTCTATTCATGCTACATCACAAAATTTGATCAAGTCAGATTCGAACCACTCTGTGTGAGGAGCGCTCGGAGTCCCCGATTCGTCATAGACTTCCAAAACCTCTTTATGATTCTCGGTCTGACCGATACCCCACTTTCGGTCCTACCGAGATCATTAAGTTGATCTAGGTTTTCGATCTCGGTGCAGCCGATTTGAACCTTTCGGTCACACCGAGTTGCAACAACTGTATACAATTTTGCATCTTGGTGCCACCGAGTTGTTCCACTCAGTCACACCGACAGGGTCGGGCTATATATAGTCACGGGCAAAAATTTGGAAATTTCTCCGAACCCCTTCGCCCGCGCGATAGCCTGCTCTGCCAACGTGGTCTCCGGATCGTCTCCTCGCCGCCAGCCGCCTCCAGTCGCTGGTCTCCATCACCGTCAACGGAATTCTACCCCGCCGTTGCCGCCGTAGCGAGTCTCCGCCGAACTAGGGTATGGACTCGATCTTTGTGCTATTCCCCAATCCGATTCTTAGCACATTGTGATCATCATGATTCTTGCCACGATTGAAACACCCCTATCCAGTCAATGCGCTCATAGATTAGGTTTGATTCGAAAATTTTAGGGTTAGGTTTCCGCCGAAACCATCTTGGACCCACCGAGTTGAAAAACTCGGTCCCACCGATTTGGCTCATGCCATTGCACAAGTGAGACTCGGTCTGACCGAGAATTACTTATCGGTGTGACCGATTTTGGAACTTTGTGAAACCCTAGCAGTCTCGGTGCCACCGAACTGTGACTCGGTCTGACCGAGTTCACTAGTTTAGGTTCCAAAGCTGCTTCGGTATCACCGAGTTTAAAAATCGGTAGATCCGAGATGATTTCAGTGGGAAACTAAAACTAAGTTTTTGGATCATTCTTTTGCAAAAATCTCTGCATTTTGTGATGCTCATCTATTCTACCTCATCTATAAACTATTCACAGGGTCAGCAGTCAGAGTTTGCATCATGTCAGACCAGAGTGATAGCCAGAATGTGTCAGAACAGCAAGTGCAGATGAGTGAGGGCACTAGTCCCTCAAGTTCTTCAGATGATGGCAGCAGAAGTACTCCTAGCAATCTGCCTAAAGCTGCCACCAGACAGAGAAAGAAGAGAACTTCAGATTCTGAGGATGAAGACTATGTGGCAGAAGAGGAAGCAACATCCAAGAGAGTTGAGCCAGCTCAAGGCACAAAGCCAGGGATGAAAGTCAAAAGGCCAACAGGCAGGCAGCCTATGCCAAAGGCCAGAGCTTCAATCAAGGTTTCTGAGAAGCCCACTCCCATAGAGCCAGTTGCTGCTGAAGGCAAGAAAAGGAAGGAAAGGGTGAAGAAGACCGTAGCCAGAGTGCTCGGAAAGGCTTCCATCATGGAAGAAGAGGAAGAAGAAGAGGTTGCTGCACCAGCACCTAAGGCACCCAAGCTAATGGGTGATGCTATCAAATCAGGGGCTACTGCATCTAAGCCCAAGGAAGCACCCAAGGCTGCATCAAAGGTCAAGACAGCACCAAAGAGGAATACAAGAAGCATCCCAGCTGCTGAGAAGAACAAGGCCCCAATGCCTGAAGCTGCTGAAGAAGATGATGAAGAGCAAGTACTCAGAAAACTCAAGCCCAAGATCCCAGACCACAACGATGCTCATCCTGTGGCTGAGGATATGAAGCTCAGGAGAGACTCAGGGCTGAGGAAGTGGAGAGAAGCAGATCCATATGCTTCAAGGAGGAGGACTGCTGTTGACTATACATTTCACACCAAGGAACAACATGACTTCTATGAGACAGTGCTGCTTGATAAGAAGCCAATAGTCTGTGATATGAGATGGGTTGACTGGCAATACATCAAGGACAACGAAGAGTACTACCCTGGAGTGCAGGACAGCTTCAAGGCATGTGGAGTAGAGGACTTTGCTGGGCAAAAGCTCACAAAGTGGAACGAGGAACTCGTCATGCAATTCTACTCCACAGCACATTTTTATCCAGATGGCAGAATTGTATGGATGTCTGAGGGTACGAGGTACCAATCTATAGTTGCTGAGTGGGCACAGCTCATCAATGCCCCAGAAGAGCATGAGGATGACTTGGATGTATATGCCAAGAAGAAGATGGATCATAACTCAATGTCAAACATGTACAAGGAAATTCCCAATGAAGCACTTGACACTTTCAAGTTTGGCTCAGTGCATTATCTTCTGTCAGGGCTGCCAACTATTAATTGGATTTTGAGGCACACTCTTTTGCCCAAGTCAGGTGATCACAAGATGATCAGAGGCCATGCGATCAATTTGCTTCATATATTTGATGTGCCACAGAAGTTCAAGGTGATGAGCCTCATGGTAGAGACCATTAAGAGGACATCAGCTGATCAGAAGAGGAGCTGTGGATATGCCCCACAGATTTAGGAGCTCATCAACTCCAAGATGGGCACGGGCATATACTTATTGGACAAGGAACACCTGCCTATTCGTCCAGATTTTGAAGATAATCAAGTTGTTATGACTGAGAATGAACCATCGTCTGCCCAAGCACAAGCAAAGAAGGAGAAGGCAAGGAAGGAGAAAGCTGCCAAGATGCCTACTCAAGAGGAGGCATCTGAATATTTCCTGAGAACCAAACAAGAGTAGCTTGGTTACCTAATTGCATCCACCCTGCGGATTGAGAAAGTACTAGCCACCCTAACTCAGAACCAGGCAAGCCTAGAGAGAATCATGGAACAAAAGTTCTATGACTTGGATGTCAAGGTGACAGAGATTCAGACTGCAGTGGAGTAGCTCCAAGATGACATGCAGGAGAGGAGAGGCAAGACTACAACTAATGCCTAGCCAGAGTGCCACGAGGTCCGAGGTCGTCTACATGTCCAGTTGCTGACACCAGAGCCACCACGTCTGCACCAGCTACAACCTCAATTCCACCAGCTCCAGCGTCTACTTCAGCTCCAACTCCAGCGTCTACTTCAGCGTCTACAGAAGCTTTCGTCCTTGGAGTGCTCCGGACTCCACCACCAGAAGATCAAGCCTGAGCGTCGATCTAGCACTATGCATTTTCTAGGAACTTTTTGGTAACTTGTTGCCAAAGGGGGAGAAAATGTATAGATCATAGGCTTCGAGAGAGAGTGTTGCTTTTTTCTCTCTTGCTTTATTTGGTGGTTTTTCGAACTTTGTTTGCTTTTGAGTGCTTGAGATACTATGTCATTGCTCGTGAGACATTGATGATCATGTGTTTGATCATAAGCTACACTTAATACTTGCTTAATGCTATTATCTTATCTATCTTATGTGATCATTCACTATTCTTGGTGATGAGTGCATGCATTTCATTCTTATCATTTTAAGCGCTCCACCAAGATGTATGTGACATGGAAGAGTAACCCATGACTCTAACTCTTTGTGCATTTGCAGTCCAAAGCAAATTTTAAATATGCACGAATTTAGGGGGAGCTCTTACTTGTCACATACTTCTCAAAGTGATGATATATTTCATGCTTATTATCATTTGTCGAAGCTTTGATCTATATGTTGTCATCAATTACCAAAAAGGGGGAGATTGAAAGTGCAACTATCCCTAGGTGGTTTTGGTAATTCATAACAACATATAGCTCATTGAGCTAATGCTATTCCAAGATGATTATTTCAGGAAAGCTCAATGATTGGCATGGCATGGATGTGAAAGTGGAACCCTCAAAATGCTAAGGACAAAAGATTGGCTCAAGCTCAAAAGCTTAAGACTCTTCATTTTATATTTTAGTGATCCAAGATCACATTGAGTCTTTAGGAAAAGCCAATACTATCAAGGAGGGATGAGGTGTTGCTTAATGAGCCTCTTGCTTCATGTGCTTAGTGATATGCTCCAAAACCCTCAACTACTTTCCCATATCCACTTATGACCTAAACCCTAAGCCAAACTCGGTCATACCGATTCTTTCTATCCGGCGCCACCGAGTTTCACTTGTCATAAGCCACTGCCAAACCCTAGCAATTCGGTTCTACTGATAGGGATCTTGGTCTCACCGAGATGGGATTGCAAACTCTCTGTTTCCCTTTCGTAACTTTTCGGTCTCACCGAAAGAGCGAATCGGTCCCACCGAGATTGCAATGTAAATTCAGTGTTTCTTTTTTGTAACTTTTCGGTCTCACCGAAAGAGCAAATCGGTCCCACCGAGTTTGCCTGACCAACTCTCTGGTTAGCTAATTACCAAAATCGGTCTCACCGAGTTTGTGTAATCGGTCTCACCGAGATTATGTTATGCCCAAACCCTAACCATATCGGTCCTACCGAGTTGCATGTCAGTCCCACCGAAAATATCTAACGGTCACTAGGTTTACCTTTTCGGTCCGACCGAGTTTGTTGATTAGGTCCCACCGAGATTGGAAAACTGTGTGTAACGGTTGGATTTTGTGTGGAGGCTATATATACCCCTCCACCTCCTCTTCATTCGTGGAGAGAGCCATCAGAACACATACACAATTCCAACTCATATGTTCTGAGAGAGAACCACCTACTCATGTGTTGAGACCAAGATATTCCATTCCTACCATATGAATCTTGATCTCTAGCCTTCCCCAAGTTGCTTTCCACTCAAATCTTCTTTCCACAAAATCCAAATCCTATGAGAGAGAGTTGAGTGTTGGGGAGACTATCATTTGAAGCACAAGAGCAAGGAGTTCATTACCTACACACCATTTGTTACTTCTTGGAGAGTGGTGTCTCCTAGATTGGCTAGGTGTCACTTGGGAGCCTCTGACAAGATTGTGGAGTTGAACCAAGGAGTTTGTAAGGGCAAGGAGATCGCCTACTTCGTGAAGATCTACCGCTAGTGAGGCAAGTCCTTCGTGGGCGATGGCCATGGTGGGATAGACAAGGTTGCTTCTTCGTGGACCCTTTGTGGGTGGTTGCTTCTTCGTGGACCCTTTGTGGGTGGAGCCCTCCGTGGACTCGCACAACCGTTACCCTTTGTGGGTGGAGCCCTCCGTGGACTCGCGCAACCGTTACCCTTCGTGGGTTGAAGTCTCCATCAACGTGGATGTAGGATAGCACCACCTATCCGAACCACGGGAAAAACATCCATGTCTCCAATTGCGTTTGAATTCTCCAAACCCTTCCCTTTACATTCTTGCAAGTTGCATGCTTTACTTTCCGCTGCCAATATACTCTTTGCATGCTTGCTTGAATTGTGTGATGATTGCTTGACTTGTCCTACAATAGCTAAAATCTGCCAAGAACTAAAATTGGGAAAAGGTTAAGTTTTTTATTTGGTCAAGTAGTCTAATCACCCCCCCTCTAGACATACTTTCGATCCTACACTATCATGGAGCGGCCTCAACATGCCGTGGTAAATTTTTTGTCGCATTTGAGGCAGGTTTGGGTATATGCTTCTCACAAACCGGTGCTTCTCACAACAAGCATGATGGTTTTCTGTAGGGAACGTCCCACCATTGGGGACGAAACGATATCCATTGCCTCTTATTCCTTTCAAAAAAAATTCTCGTGTGAATATAGAACAACAAGAGTGTTGTGTGAATTTTTGTGATTTTTCAGGGTTCATTTGGCCATTTTTATGCATTAAGTGAGTTTTCAATGCATTTGTGTGCATAATTCAAATTTGAACTACATGCACATGCTCCAGTGCATATAAGTTCGTCGAAAAATCAAATCTTTGTCCTTGGGTGCATGCTTAGGTCCCATGCAAGAAATAGGAATGAATTTCAAACACCATGGCACCGTTGATAGCAGGCAAAACATTGAGATGTCTGGTTTTTAAATTCTAGTAAATCCAAAACTCGTTTGAAATTCATGAAACTCTGCATGCTATCATGGAGCAGCCTCAACATGTCGTGGTAAAAAATTTGTCCCATTTGGATAGGTTTGGGTATATGCTTCTCACAAACCGGAGCTTCTCACAACAAGCATGATGGTTTTCGGTAGGGAACGTCCCACCTTTGGGGACGAAACGATATCCATTGCCTCTTATTGCTTTCAATTTTTTTATCGTGTCAACATAGAACAACAGGAGTGTTGTGTGATTTTTCGGGGTTCCTTTGGACAATTTATGCATTAACTGAGTTTTCCATGCATTTATTTGCATAATTCAAATTTGAACTACATGCGCATGCTCCGGTGCATATAAATTGGTTGAAAAATCAAATTTTTGCCCTTGGGTGCATGCTTAGGTCCCATGCAAGAAATGGGAATGAATTTCAAACACTTGGGCATCGTTGATTGTCGGCAAAACATTGAGATGCCTGGTTTTTAAATTCTAGTAAATCCAAAACTCGTCTGAAATTCATGAAACTTGGCATGCTATCATGGAGCGGCACCCGACATGCCGTGGTAAAATTTTTGTCCCATTTGGGGCAGGTTTGGGTATATGCTTCTCACAAACCGGAGCTTCTCACAACAAGCATGATGGTTTTCGGTAGGGAAAGCCCCACCTTTGGGGACGAAACGATATCCATTACCTCTTATTGCTTTCAATTTTTTTTCTCGTGTCAACATAGAACAACAGGAGTGTTGTGTGAATTTTTGTGATTTTTCGGGGTTCGTTTGGACATTTTTATGCATTAACTGAGTTTGCAATGCATTTATGTGCATAATTCAAATTTGAACTACATGCGCATGCTCCAGTGCATATAAATTGGTTGAAAAATCAAATATGTGTCCTTGGGTGCATGCTTAGGTCCCATGCAAGAAAGGGAATGAATTTCAAACACCAGGGCACCGTTGATTGCTGGCAAAACATTGAGATGCCTGGTTTTTAAATTCTAGTAAATCCAGAACTCGTCTAAAATTCATGAAACTTGGCATGCTATCATGGAGTGGCACCCGACATGCCGTGGTAAATTTGTTGTCCCATTAGGGGCAGGTTTGGGTATATGCTTCTCACAAACCGGAGCTTCTCACAACAAGCACGATGGTTTTCGGTAGGGAACGCCCCATCTTTGGGGACGAAACGATATCCATTGCCTCTTATTGCTTTCAATTTTTTTCTCATCTCAACATAGAACAACAGGAGTGTTCTGTGAATTTTTGTGATTTTTCGGGGTTCGTTTGGACATTTTTATACATTAACTGAGTTTTCAATGCATTTATGTGCATAATTCAAATTTGAACTACATGCGCATGCTCTAGTGCATATAAATTGGTTGAAAAATCAAATATGTGTCCTTGGGTGCATGCTTAGGTCCCATGCAAGAAATGGGAATGAATTTCAAACACCAGGGCACCGTTGATTGCCGGCAAAACATTGAGATGCCTGATTTTTTAATTCTAGTAAATCCAAAACTCGTCTGAAATTCATGAAACTTGGCATGCTATCATGGAGCTGTTGGGGAACGCGGTAATTTCAAAAAAATTCCTATGCACATGCAAGATCTATCATGCTGATGCATACAAATGAGAGGGGAAGAGTGTTGCCCATGTACCGTCATAGACTGTAAGTGGAAGCATTATGACAACGCGGTTGATATAGTCGTACGTCTTCGCGATCTTACCCATCCTAGTACCGAAAGTACGGCACCTCCGCGATCTGCACACGTTCGGCTCGGTGACGTTCCATGAACTCTCGATCTAGTTCAGTGTCGAGGGAGAGCTTCGTTAGCAGGACGAGGTGATGACGAAGCTACCGGCGCATGGCTTCTCCTAAGCACTATGACGATATGACCGAGGTGGATTATGGTGGAGGGGGGCACCACACACGGCTAAGAGATCAATGATCAACTCCTGTGTTCTAGGGTGCTCCCTGCCCCCGTATATAAAGGAGCAAGGGGGGAGGCCGGCCGGCCCTTGGGGCGCACCAGGAGAGGAGGAGTCCTCCTCCTAGTAGGAGTAGGACTCCCCTTTTCCTAGTCCCACTAGGAGGGGGAAAGGAAGGAGGAGAGGGAGAAGGAAAGGGGGGCGCCGCCCCCTTCCCTAGTCCAATTCGGATCAGAGGGGGAGGGGGGCGCTGCCTGCCCTGGCCGGCCCTCTCTCTCTCTCCACTGAGGCCCATGTGGCCCATTAGTTCCCGTTGGGGGTTCCGGTAACCCTCCGGCACTCTGGTTTTCTCCGAAATCACCCGGAACACTTTCGGTGTCCGAATATATCCGTCCAATATATCAATCTTTATGTCTCGACCATTTAGAGACTCCTCGTCATGTCTGTGATCATATCCTGGACTCCAAACTACCTTCGATACATCAAAACACATAAACTCATAATACCGATCGTCACTGAACGTTAAGCGTGCGGACCCTACGGGTTCGAGAACTATGTAGACATGACCGAGACTCATCTCCGGTCAATAACCAATAGCAGAGCCTGGATGCTCATATTGGTTCCTACATATTCTACGAAGATCTACATCGGTCAAACCGCACAACAACATACGTTGTTCCCTTTGTCATCGGTATGTTACTTGCCCGAGATTTGACCGTCAGTATCTCAATGCCTATTTCAATCTCGTTACCGTCAAGTCTCTTTACTCGTTCTGTAATGCATCATCCCGCAACTAACTCATTAGTCACATTGCTTGCAAGGCTTATAGTGATGTTCATTACCGAGAGGGCCCACAGATACCTCTCCGATACACGGAGTGACAAATCCTAATCTTGATCTATGCCAACTCAACAAACACCATCGAAGACACCTGTAGAGCATCTTTATAGTCACCCAGTTACGTTGTGACGTTTGATAGCACACTAAGTGTTCCTTTGGTATTCGGGAGTTGCATGATCTCATAGTCATAGGAACATGTATAAGTTATGGAGAAAGCAATAGCAGTAAACTAAATAATCATCTTGCTAAGCTGACAGATGGGTCAAGTCAATCACATCATTCTCTAATGATGTGATCCCGTTAATCAAATGACAACTCATGTCTATGGTTAGGAAACATAACCATCATTGATTCAACGAACTAGTCAAGTAGAGGCATACTAGTGACACTCTGTTTGTTTATGTATTCACACATGTACTAAGTTTCCGGTTAATACAATTCTAGCATGAATAATAAACATTTATCATGATATAAGGAAATATTAAAAACTTTATTATTGCCTCTAGGTTATATTTCCTTCAGTCTCCCACTTGCACTAGAGTCAATAATCTAGACTACATTGTAATGATTCTAACACCCATGGAGTCTTGGTGCTGATCATGTTTTGCTCGTGAGAGAGGCTTAGTCAACGGGTCTGCAACATTCAGATCCGTATGTATCTTGCAAATCTCTATGTCTCCCTCCTTGACTTGATCGCAGATGGAATTGAAGTGTCTCTTGATGTGCTTGGTTCTCTTGTGAAATATGGATTCCTTTGCCAAGGCAATTGCACCAGTATTGTCACAAAATATTTTCATCGCACCCGATGCACTAGGTATGACACCTAGATCGGATATGAACTCCTTCATCCAGACTCCTTCATTTGCTGCTTCCAAAGCAGCTATGTACTCCGCTTCACATGTAGATCCCGCCATGACGCTCTGCTTGGAACTGCACCAACTAACAGCTCCACCATTTAATAAAAATACGTATCCGGTTTGTGACTTAGAGTCATCCGGATCAGTGTCAATGCTTGCATCGTCGTAACTGTTTATGACGAGCTCTTTGTCACCTCCATAAACAATAAACATATCCTTGTCCTTTTCAGGTATTTTAGGATGTTCTTGACCGCTGTCCAGTGATCCACTCCTGGATTACTTTGGTACCTCCCTATTAAACTAATATCAAGGCACACATCAGGTCTAGTACACAACATTGCATACATGATAGAACCTATGGCTGAAGCATAGGGAATGACTTTCATTTTCTCTCTATCTTCTACAGTGGTCGGGCATTGAGTCTGACTTAGCTTCACACCTTGTAACACAGGCAAGAACCCTTTCTTTGCTTGATCCATTTTGAACTTCTTCAAAACTTTATCAAGGTATGTGCTTTGTGAAAGTCCAATTAAGCGTCTTGATCTATCTCTATAGATCTTGATGCCCAACATATAAGCAGCTTCACCGAGGTCTTTCATTGAAAAATTGTTATTCAAGTATCCATTTATGCTATTCAGAAATTCAGTATCATTTCCGATCAACAGTATGCCATCTACATATAATATTAGACATGCTACAGAGCTCCCACTCACTTTATTGTAAATACAGGCTTCTCCAAAAGTCTGTATAAAACCATATGCTTTGATCACACTATCAAAGTGTATATTCCTACTCCGAGCGGCTTGCACCAGTCCATAAATGGATCGCCGGAGCTTGCACACTTTGTTAGCACCTTTTGGATCGACAAAACCTTCTGGTTGCATCATATACAACTCTTCTTTAAGATATCCATTAAGGAATGCAGTTTTAACATCCATTTGCCAAACTTCCTAATCATAAAATGCGGCAATTGCTAACATGATTCAGACGGACTTAAGCATCGCTACAGGTGAGAAGGTCTCATCATAGTCAACTCCTTGAACTTGTCGAAAACCTTTTGCAACAAGTTGAGCTTTGTAGACAGTAACATTACCGTCAGCGTCAGTCTTCTTCTTGAAGATCCATTTATTCTCTATGGCCTACCAATCAGCGGGCAAGTCAACCAAAGTCCACACTTTGTTCTCATACATGGATCCCATCTCAGATTTCATGGCCTCAAGCCATTTGCGGAATTTGGGCTCATCATCACTTTGTCATAGTTCATAGGTTCATCATGGTCAAGTAACATGACCTCCAGAACAGGATTACCGTACCACTCTGGTGCGGATCTTACTCTGCTTGACCTACGAGGTTCAGTAGTAACTTGATCAGACGTTTCATGATCATCATCATTAGCTTCCTCACTTACTGGTGTAGGAATCACTGGAACTGATTTTAGTGATGAATTACTTTCCAATAGGGGAGCAGGTACAATTACCTCATCAAGTTCTACTTTCCTCCCACTCACTTCTTTCGACAGAAACTCCTTCTCTAGAAAGGGTCCATTCTTAGCAACAAATATCTTGCCTTTGGATCTGTGATTAAAGGTGTACCCAACAATCTCCTTTGGGTATCCTATGAAGACACATTTCTTTGATTTGGGCTCCAGCTTATCAGGTTGAAGCTTTTTCACATAAGCATCACAGCCCCAAACTTTAAGAAACGACAACTTGGGTTTCTTGCCAAACCATAGCTCATAAGGTGTCATTTCAACGATTTTAGATGCTGCCCTATTTAACGTGAATGCAGTTGTCTCTAAAGCATAACCCCAAAACGATAGCGGTAAATCAGTGAGCGACATCATAGATCGCACCATATCTAGTAAAGTACGATTACGACGTTCGGACACACCATTACGCTGTGGTGTTCTGGGTGGCGTGACTTGCGAAACTATTCCACATTGTGTCAAATGAAGAACAAACTCGTAACTCATATTCTCCTCCATGATCAGATTGTAGAAACTTTATTTTCTTGTTATGATGATTTTCCACTTCACTCTGAAATTCTTTGAACTTTTCAAATGTTTCAGACTTATGTTTCATTAAGTAGATATACCCACATCTGCTCAAATCATCTGTGAAGGTGAGAAAATAACGATATCCGCCGCGAGCCTCAATGTTCATTTGACCACATACATCAATATGTATGATTTCCAATAACTGTGTTGCTTGCTCCATTGTTCCGAAGAACGGAGTTTTAGTCATCTTGCCCATGAGGCATGGTTCGCAAGTACCAAGTGATTCATAATCAAGTGATTCCAGAAGTCCATCAGAATGGAGTTTTTTCATGCACTTTACACCAATATGACCCAAACGGCAGTGCCACAAGTAAGTTGCACTATCATTATCAACTCTGCGTCTTTTGGCTTCAATACTATGAACATGTGTATCACTACTATCAAGATTTAGTAAAAATTAGACCACTCAACAAGGGTGCATGACCATAAAAGATATTACTCATATAAATAAAACAACCATTATTCTCTGATTTAAATGAATAACCGTCTCGCATTAAACAACATCTAGATATAATGTTCATGCTCAACACTGGCACCAAATAACAATTATTTAGGTCTAAAACTAATCCGGAAGGTAGATGTAGAGGTAGCGTGCCGACGGCGATCACATCGACTTTGGAACCATTTCCCACGCACATCATCACCTCTTCCTTAGCCAATCTTCGCTTAATCCGTAGCCCCTGTTTCGAGTTGCAAATATTAGCAACAAAATCAGTATCAAATACCCAGGCGCTACAACGAGCATTACTAAGGTACACATCAATAACATGTATATCAAATATACCTTTCACTTTGCCATCCTTCTTGTCCGCCAAATACTTGGGGCAGCTCTGCTTTCAGCGCCTAGTTCCTTTGTAGTAGAAGCACTTAGTTTCAGGCTTAGGTCCAGACTTGGGTTTCTTCACTTGAGCAGCAACTGGCTTGCTGTTCTTCTTGAAGTTCCCCTTCTTCCCTTTACCCTTTTTCTTGAAACTAGTGGTCTTGTTGACCAGCAACACTTGATGCTCCTTCTTGATTTGTACCTCCACAGCCTTTAGCATTGTGAAGAGCTCGGGAATAGTCTTATCCATCCCTTGCATATTATAGTTCATCACGAAGCTCTTGTAGCTTGGTGGCAGTGATTGAAGAACTCTGTCAATGACACTATCATCAGGAAGATTAACTCCCAGTTGAGTCAAGTGATTGTGGTACCCAGACATTATGAGTATATCTTCACTGGCAGAACTATTCTCCTCCATTTTGCAGCTGTAGAACTTATTGGAGACTTCATATCTCTCAATCCGGGCATTTCCTTGAAATATTAACTTCAACTCCTGGAACATCTCATATGCTCCATGACGTTAAAAACATCGTTGAAGTCTAGGTTCTAAGCCGTAAAGCATGGCACACTGAACTATCAAGTAGTCATCAGCTTTGCTCTGCCAGGTGTTCACAACATCTGGCGTTGCTCCTACAGTGGGTTTGTCACCTAGCGGTGCTTCCATGACGTAATTCTTCTGTGTAGCAATGAGGATAATCCTCAAGTTACGGACCCAGTCCGTGTAGTTGCTACCATCATCTTTCAACTTAGCTTTCTCTAGGAACGCGTTAAAATTCAACGAAACAACAGCACAGGCCATCTATCTACAACAACGTAGACATGCAAAATACTATCAAGTACTAAGTTCATGATAAATTAAAGTTCAATTAATCAAATTACTTTAGAACTCCCACTTAGATAGACATCTCTCTAATCATCTAAGTGATCACGTGATCCATATCAACTAAACCATGTCCGATCATCACGTGAGATGGAGTAGTTTTCAATGGTGAACATCACTATGTTGATAATATCTACTATATGATTCACGCTCAACCTTTCGGTCTCAGTGTTCCGAGGCCATATCTGCATATGCTAGGCTCGTCAAGTTTAACTCGAGTATTCTGCGTGTGCAAAATTGGCTTGCACCCGTTGTATGTGAACGTAGAGCTTATCACACCCGATCATCACGTGGTGTCTCGGCACGACGAACTGTAGCAACGGTGCATACTTAGGGAGAACACTTGTACCTTGAAGTTTAGTGAGAGATCATCTTATAATGCTACCACCAAACTAAGCAAAATAAGATGCATAAAGGATAAACATCACATGCAATCAATATAAGTGACATGATATGGCCATCATCATCTTGTGCCTTTGATCTCCATCTCCAAAGCACAGTCATGATCACCATCGTCACCGACTTGACACCTTGATCTCCATCAAAGCATCATTGTTGTCTCGGCAACTATTGCTTCTACAACTATCGCTTCTGCTTAGTGATAAAGTAAAGCAATTACATGGCGATTGCATTTTGTACAATAAAGCGACAACCATATGGCTCCTGCCAATTGCCTATAACTGTGTTACAAAACATGATCATCTCGTACAATAAAATTTAGCATCATGTCTTGACCATATCACATCACAACATGCCCTGCAAAAACAAGTTAGACGTCCTCTACTTTGTTGTTGCAAGTTTTACGTGGCTGCTATGGGCTGAGCAAGAACCGTTCTTACCTACGCATCAAAAACCACAACGTGGTTTTGATCTTCAGAAAGAACCCTGTTCATTGAATCTGATTCAACTAAAGTTGGAGAAACTGACACCCACCAGCCACCTATGTGCGAAGCACGTCGGTAGAACCAGTCTCACGTAAGCGTACACATAATGTTGGTCTAAGCCGCTTCATCCAACAATACCGCTGAATCAAGAATCAACTAGTGATGGGAAGCAATATGTATATACCCACGCCCACAACTCCTTTGTGTTCTACTCGTGCATATAACATCTACACAAAGATCTAGCTCGGATGCCATTGTTGGGGAATGCAGTAATTTCAAAAAAAAATCCTACGCACACGCAAGATCTATCATGGTGATGCATAACAACGAGAGGGGAAGAGTGTTGTCCACGTACCCTCATAGACCGTAAGTGGAAGCATTATGACAATGTGGTTGATGTAGTCGTACGTCTTCACGATCCTACCGATCCTAGTACCGAAAGTACGGCACCTCCGCGATCTGCACTCGTTCGGCTCGGTGACGTCCCACAAACTCTCGATCTAGCTGAGTGTCGAGGGAGAGCTTCGTCAGCACGACAACGTGATGACGGTGATGATGAAGCAACTGGCGAGGGCTTCGCCTAAGCACTACAACGATATGACCGAGGTGGATATGGTGGAGGGGCACTGCACACGGCTAAGAGATCAATGATCAAGTTGTGTGTTCTAGGGCGCCCCCTGCCCCCGTATATAAAGGAGCAAGGGGGGAGACCGGCCGGCCCTTGGGGCGCGCCAGGAGAGGAGGAGTCCTCCTCCTAGTAGGAGTAGGACTCCCCTTTTCCTAGTCCTACTAGGAGGGGGAAAGGAAGAAGGAGAGGGAGAAGGAAAGGGGGCGCCCCCCCTTCCCAAGTCCAATTCGGACCAGAGGGGGAGGGGCGCGCGGCCTGCCCTGGCCGGCCCTCACTCTCTCTCTCTCCACTAAGGCCCATGTGGCCCATTAGCTCC
>NC_041380.1:354419429-354425491 GCF_002162155.2 Triticum dicoccoides
CACTCTGGTTTTCTCCGAAATCACCCGGAACATTTCCGGTGTCCGAATATAGTCGTCCAATATATCAATCTTTATGTCTCGACCATTTTGAGACTCCTCGGCATGTCCATGATCATATCCTGGACTCCAAACTACCATCGGTACATCAAAACACATAAACTCATAATACCGATCGTCACCGAACGTTAAGCGTGCGAACCTAAGGGTTCGAGAACTACGTAAACATGACCGAGACTCATCTCTGGTCAATAACCAATAGCGGAACCTGGATGCTCATATTGGTTCCTACATATTCTATGGATATCTTCATCGGTCAAACCGCACAACAACATACATTGTTCCCTTTGTCATCGGTATGTTACTTGCCCAAGATTCAATCATCGGTGTCTCAATACCTAGTTCAATCTCGTTACCTGCAAGTCTCTTTACTCGTTCTGTAATGCATCATGCCGCAACTAACTCATTAGTCACATTGCTTGCAAGGCTTATAGTGATGTGCATTAACGAGAGGGCCCAGAGATACCTCTCCGATACACGGAGTGACAAATCCTAATCTCGATCTATGACAACTCAACAAACACCATTGAAGACACCTGTAGAGCATCTTTATAGTCACCCAGTTATGTTGTAACTTTTGATAGGACAATAAGTGTTCCTCCGGTATTCAGGAGTTGCATGATCTCATAGTCATAGGAACATGTATAAGTTATGGAGAAAGCAATAGCAGTAAACTAAACGATCATGGTGCTAAGCTAACGGATGGGTCAAGTCAATCATATCATTCTGTAATGATGTGATCCCGTTAATCAATTGACAACTCATGTCTATGGTTAGGAAACATAACCATCATTGATTCAACGAACTAGTCATGTAGAGGCATACTAGTGACACTTTGTTTGTCTATGTATTCACACATGTACTAAGTTTCCGGTTAATACATTCTAGCATGAATAATAAACATTTATCATGATATAAGGAAATATAAATTACAACTTTATTATTGCCTCTAGGGCATATTTCCTTCAGAAGCGGCACCCGACATGCCGTGGTAAATTTTTTGTCCCATTTGGGGCAAGTTTGGGTATATGCTTCACACAAACCGGAGCTTCTTGATACGTCTCTGTCGTATCTACTTTTCCAAACACTTTTGCCCTTGTTTTGGACTCTAACTTGCATGATTTGAATGGAACTAACCCGGACTGACGTTGTTTTCAGCAGAATTTCTATGGTGTTATTTATGTGCAGAAACAAAAGTTCTCGAAATGACCTAAAACTTCATGGAACATCTTTTCAAAAATAATAAAAAATCCTTGTAAAAGATGAACACCAGGGGGCCCACCACCTGTCCACGAGGATGGGGGGCGCGCCCCCTACCTCGTGGCCCCCCTGGAGCTCCTCCGATCTCAACCCCAACTCTATATTTTTGGTTTCGGAGAGAAAAAAATCAGAGAGAAGTATTCATCACGTTTTACGATACGGAGCCGCCGCCAAGCCCTAAAACCTCTCAAGAGGGCTGATCTGGAGTCCGTTCGGGGCTCCGGAGAGGGGAATCCGTCGCCATCATCATCAACAACCTTCCTCCATCACCAATTTCATGATGCTCACCGCTGTGCGTGAGTAATTCCATCGTAGGCTTGCTGGACGGTGATGGGTTGGATGAGATTTATCATGTAACCGAGTTTGTTTTTTTAGGGTTTGATCCCTAGTATCCACTATGTTTTGAGATTGATGTTGCTACGACTTTGCTATGCTTAATGCTTGTCACTACGGCCCGAGTGCCATGATTTCAGATCTAAACCTATTATGTTTTCATCAATATATGAGAGTTCTTGATCCTATCTTGCAAGTCTATAGTCACCTATTATGTGTTATGATCCGTTAACCCCGAAGTGACAATAATCGGGATACTTACCGGTGATGACCATAGTTTGAGGAGTTCATGTATTCACTATGTGCTAATGCTTTGTTCCATTACTCTATTAAAAGGAGTGTCGGTGTTAAAACCGTCGGATCTCGGGTAGTGGGTCCCGAACTGTGCGTCTAGGCCGGATGGTAACAGGAGGCAGGGAACACGATGTTTTACCCAGGTTCGGGCCCTCTTGATGGAGGTAAAACCCTACGTCCTGCTTGATTAATATTGATGATATGGGTAGTACAAGAGTAGATCTACCACGAGATCAAGGAGGCTAAACCCTAGAAGCTAGCCTACGGTATGATTGTTGTATATGGAGTTGATTGCCTACGGACTACAACCCTCTGGTTTATATAGACACCGGATAGGGTTAGGGTTACATAAAGTCGGTTACAATGGTAGGAGATCTTGAATATCCACATCGCCAAGCTTGCCTTCCATGCCAAGGAAAGTCCCATCCGGACACGGGACGAAGTCTTCAATCTTGTATCTTCATAGTCCAGGAGTCCGGCTGAAGGTATAGTCCAGCTACCCGAACACCCCATAATCCAAGACTCCCTCAGTAGCCCCTGAACCAGGCTTCAATGACGACGAGTCCGGCGCGCAAATTGTCTTCGACATTGCAAGGCGGGTTCCTCCTCCAAGTTCCTCATACAAGATTGTAAACACCAAGAGTAGTGTCCGGCTCTGCAAAATAAGCTTCCACATATTGCCCTAGAGAGAATAATATTAACACAAATCAAATCTGCTGACGTATTCCGCAGTGCGTCATCACACTACAGCCAAGTCCTTCATTCGAATCGTTTTCACTTTTCCACCTCAGCGTGTTTTGCGAGGCGGTTTCCTTGGCACGTCTTGTCAAAGCAGAGATCGTGTGCCCCCCTTTTACGGGATTCTCATCAATACGGACGTGGGTAACCCAATCGTGCCCGTTAGCATGTTTTCTCGATTAAAGGCGAGTCCCAAACGATTACGGGGAGGGCTCCTGGTATTCAACCTCTTATAAAGAGACCAGGGCCTCACTCCTTTTCTCCAATCCCAAAACAAGTTCGCCCGTCGCCTCGAGTTCCAACACCCTAGGCTCCAGATTCCGGGCGCCTCAGACCTTCGACAATGTCCGGTTCCGACCTTCAAGGCCGATGGATGCCCTCCTCCATCATGGAGGAGGACGTGCTAAAGTTGAGAGAGGCTAAGTTCTTGACCGCCGAAATTTCGCACAGGTTGCCTACTCAAAGGCAGGCTATCCCCAGTCCCCAGCCCGGTGAGAGCGTAGTGTTCATGTCTCACTTCCTTCGGGGGTTAGGCTTCCCGATGGACCCCTTTGTGAGGGGACTACTGTTTTATTACAGGCTGGAATTCCACGACTTAGCTCCGGAGTCCATCCTCCATATCTCCTCGTTTATTGTTGTATGCGAAGCGTTCCTCCGTGTTACCCCTCACTTCGTATTATGGCTCAAGACTTTCAAAGTGGAGCCGAAGATGATCAAGGGACGGCACACAGAGTGCGGAGGTGCTGTTATAAGCAAAAATGCTGATGCTCCATGGCCCGAGGGCTCTTTTCAAGAGGAGCTAGGCTTGTGGCAACGAGAGTGGTTTTATATTACCGCTTCCCGGAGCACCAAGTGGGTGGCGCTTCCTGCCTTTCGCTCGGGTCCCCCACCACGGCTAGCGTCATGGGTTAACAGAGGGTTAGATTGGGGTTTGCCCAAAGACGTGCCCCTGTTACAGGGCCGAATTAAGGATCTCTTGGAAGGAGACCTCAGCTTGGTCAAGGTGGCGCAGGTAATGCTGATTCGCCGAATATTGCCCGGCAAACGTCGCCCCCTTCGCCTGTGGGAGTTTAATCTAGAGGGACTGCGAGCTCTCCAGAACTTTATGGACGCAACGCCCGCGGAGATGTATAGACTGTTCTTCGGATCACAAGAGATGTGTCCGGATTTAACCGAGGACGCAGACCTAAGCTGCAATCACCCGGATACTCAAGTAAGCAACCTTGTGCCCAGACCTTCTATCCGTATAATTGTCATAAACTTGCCCCTAAAAGAGTCGTCCTTTTAAACAGGAGTGGATAGCGAAGGCAAAGCTGATCAGGTGTCCGGCTCCCCTTCCTGAAACCAGGCCGGATCCCGTGCTGGTCAGGATGCTAGAGGTAATGCCTTTGGAGGGGGAGGACAAGGAAGCTATGGCCTCCTCGAAGGAGGCTGCTCCGAAGGGAGGAACCGACAATTCCTCTCCTAAGGGGAAGAAGAGAGCCGCCTCTAACGACCTGGAAACCATGGCCTTGAAACGGGGGAGAAAATCCTCGTCAGAGGGTCCGACGCCGGGGAGTTCCTCGGCCGGACTACGCCCTCAAGGGGATCAGCCCTCCAGCGAGCCGTAAGTGGAGAAACGATTTTCCTTTTGATGGATGAGGGAAGTCCTTGATTTATATCTAAGAAGATTAACCAAACCTTTATATTGTAGCTCGGACCTCAGCCCTTCTCAGCAGAGCTCGTCTTCGGGGGATCTCCTTCCGGAGATGATGGAGAGCGGGACGCCTCCCCCTGCCGTGCCGCCTAGCGAGGCGGGCGACCCTGAGGTGTCGTCGCGGAGGGTTTCTCCAAATCCGGCAGGGGCGGAAGGTGGCTATGCGGCCCCCCGAGGTTCTCCGCGTCTGGCCTTCGAAAGAGGTCATAGGACGAGCCCGACACCGTCTGGTGCTCGGTCGGAGGAGCTAAAGATTCTGCTGGGGCGAGCTTCTATCTCAGAGGAGCACCGCGCATTGATGGGCACGGTGATTGAAAGGATTTCATCCATAGAGAGCGGATTGTATGAGGCCGTCAAAAGTTTACTGACGGGTTTCGAGGTACATTAGATAATGTATAATTTTGTCAGTTGCGCATGAGTAAGATGCGCCCTGTGTAGATAGTAGCCCCTGAGACTCTACGCGTCGTCAAGAAATGACGGCACGCGGAGGATCATAATCCCAGGTCTAAGATGTCGCCTTTGAATGTAGGCGGCAGGGTGTCCGGAATCGAGCCGAACTGAAGATTTTGCCGAACTAAAGCGGCAACTGGACGTGGCAGATGCCGACATCACGCTTGTCAATAAGCGGCTTGATGAGGCTCAAGGTATGTAATTCCTCGGGCGGCATCAGGTAAGAACAGTTTTATGCCTGTGTCTTACGATGTGTGTGCTTGATGCAGATGGTGCGGCCGCCGTGGAGAGTCTTGGGGCAGAACTTGCCCGAGCTAAAGAACAAGCCAGCAAAAGTGATGCGGCCACCAGGAAAGCCCTTGAAGAGCTAAGACCCAAATAGGTTGCTCATTGCCGAAGCAAAGAAGAGATGGCCAAGATGGCCAAAAATTTAAAAAGCGCTACAAACCGTTGCAGACTTCTTGAAAAAGAAGACCAGGCGAAACAGACGGACTTAGAGAAGGCCGTTGCCAATGCCAAGGACGCGCGCTCTGCGATGAGAGCTGCGAAGGAGGAGCTGCGTCAGGCCGAACAGATTGCGGCTGGAAAGCCCTTTATGCTGTGAAGGAAATTTTGTGATCCAAAGTTTGCTCCGTTGGACCGGATGTGGAGTGTGGAGGATACCTATCTGGACTTGGCAGCGAGTGCTGCCGATGCGACCGAACACTTTCGAGATCAAAAAGATCGCGAAGTGGAAAAGCTTTTCTGGTTGCAGTTTCACAATCCAGAGCGTCCACTGGCAGTGGATGATCGTTTGGCTCAATGGGCCGAACTGAATAGGTTGTCTGGACTCGCCATGAAGTACGTCATGGGTCACCTGTGGCCGGGGAGATCGGAGCCGAAGAGTTATTTCAGCTTGGTGCAGCAATTCCTTGACGCGGTGCCGCGTATAAATGCAATGAAGAGGTCAGCATGCATAGAGGGCGCTAGGATGGCTCTTGCCCGTGTTAATACATACTGGGCAGAGATGGAGACCACCGTTGTTGCGTCCCGAGATTCGGACAAAAGCCGAGTACCCTCCGAGCACTATTTTCAGGAAGTTCTTGAAGGCGCTCGTGTACTAGAGACGCAGTGCCCGAAAGATGCTATGTTATGATAGCATATGTAATTATAAAGTAATATTTTGATAAACTGTAGTGGCCTTTTTTATACTTGTGCCTCCAAGTATTGGGAACACCTCCTGTGCGGCCGTTTT
>NC_041380.1:354426065-354459935 GCF_002162155.2 Triticum dicoccoides
ATATATATATATATATATATATATATATATATATATATATATATATATATATATATATATATATATATATATATATATAATCTGAAAGATGGCAGTCGTTGGCTTCAGCCCCCACGCACATAGTGCGGGGGTGCTCGCAGAAGACGCATTTTCACACTTAACCGAACGTCTTGGTCCTACAAAGGAGGTTATAGCGCAGCGGGCCAGGCAACCGGACTATAATGCTTGAACACTTTCACTTAGCCATAGGAGTTTGACAGTGAGACTATTTAGGTAGCCCCTTGGTGGCAACTGCGCTCGTCCGAGTTCGTGGCGCGTATGTGCCTGACCGGGAAGCGGCCCTTCGTTAAAGCGGAGGAATCCGATAGATTCCGATAGGTCATCGAGTGGCTGACCAGTCTCACGCTACATCATGACAGTTAGTTTTCGGCTTTCTCTACCGAGGTGCTCGCCCGGCCGAACCGGGGCACAATCGCAGTAGTTCTCCTGGTGCTACCTTAGCCGATAGAGCGGAACGTAAGGTAGCCGAACTCAGGAGCCGGGCAACCCAACATTTGACCAAAGACATGATTCGGAGCTGATGCATATAATGTCAAAACTCGCGACGCCGAACACTCCCTAAGGTGTTCGGTCTTTATGAGTGCGAGCGAAACAACACTCTTTATTAAAAAAAGCCCCTAGTGTCCAGGTACGTGCAAAAATTCTGACGTGGCCACATGCCAAGACGCCAGCCTCCTCCTTGGTTATATCAGAAAGAAAAAACCAGGGGATGTGTAGCAACAAGAGACAGTAAAAAAGGTTTACGCAGGGTCTTAATCTAAAAAGAATCCTTTAGGACGGGTCCCTACTGCACGTCTGCGCCTGTGTCTCCGTTGTGCCGTATCTTGGACGGGCGCCGCACGACGTTCATCTGTAAAAGAGAGGAACTGAGTTGAAAACGGGTCGTGCCGAAAAAGTTTAAAATAAGCAAAGTATAAAGTAAGATATATAAGATTGAGCTTTATTGTCTCTTATTGTATATGCGTGGAGCCCCTAGTGCGGGGGTATATGGCTTCTAGGCTTGCATCAATGATGATTTTGCACCGAACTCGTCTATCCGCGTTCGTGGTCTTGAATGACCTATTTCGAAGTTTTTTTTGGCCGGTGAGGCCATTTTGCTGTGGGGCTGTCAAAGCAGCCGCACAGTCCTCCGCTTGGGGAGGCGCACTTTAGTGATTCCCCTTCAAAGAGATGATGCCTCGTGGACCGGGCATCTTAAGCGTAAGAGATGCATAATGCGATATTGCGTTAAAGCGAGCGAAAGCTTCGCGTCCCAGTAGTGCTTGATAGCGACTTGAGAACGGGACGATATGGAAGGTCAGCTTTTCGCGGCGGAGGTTATCGGCAGAGCCGAATATGACTTCGAGCCGGAGAAAACCCATACAATGGGTGTCCGGACCAGGTATTACCCCTTGAAAGGAGGTTTTGCTGCGGCGGATTCTTGCTGGGTTTATCCCCATGTGCTGGATTGTATCCTGATATATTAGGTTTAGTCCAGTGCCGCCGTCCATAAGGACATTTGAAAACTAGAGTCCCCCAATTATTGGATCGAGTATCAAGGTAGTCCAGCCTACATTCTTGATATTCCTAGAATAATCTAGCTGATCGAAGATGATCGGTTTTGACAACCAGTGGCAGGACCCTTTGGGGATGGGCCATGTGGTGCGTACCTTTATGGGCGCCGCACGTTTTGTTATGTGAAGTGAGTTCACTGTTTTTACTTCTTGTGGGAAGTTCTTTTGTTTCCTGGTGCTCTGCTTTTGGGGTTCGTCCTCGTCTTCGCTTGGTGTGTCGAGCCCCTTGTGTTCGGCATTGAGTCTGTCGGATTGTTTGAAAACCCAACAGTCTCTGTGGGTATGGTTAGCAGGCTTCCCGGGAGTACTGTGTATCTGACATATCCTGTCCAGGACTTTATTTAGGTTGGATGGATCGTCCCTGTTATCCTGGGGGGGCGATTTTTCCTGATTTTGTCGTGAGCCTTTGAATCCGGCATTGACTGTCGTGCTCTTCGGACTTTTGTCCTTAGTCCAGCGACGGTCCTTGTTGCGTCGCGGTTTTTCGTTTCCATCCCTAGTTTCGGATGTACTTGGGTTGCTGGGGCTGCACCTTGCCAACCAGCTGTCCTCCCCTGCACAAAAGCGGGTCATGAGGCTTGTTAGTTCGGCCATTGTTCTTGGCTTTTCTTGGCCGAGGTGTCTGGCGAGCCATTCATCTCGGACATTATGCCTGAAAGCTGCTAAGGCTTCGGCGTCCGGACAGTCGACTATCTGATTCTTTTTAGTGGGGAATCTATTCCAGAACTGCCGAGCTGATTCTCCGGGTTGTTGAGTTATGTGACTAAGATCGTCTGCATCCGGAGGGCGGACATAGGTCCCTTGAAAGTTTGCTCGGAAAGCATCCTCGAGCTCTTCCCAGCTTCCAATTGTGTTTTCCGGAAGGCTTTTAAGCCAATGCCGGGCTGGCCCTTTAAGCTTAAGGGGTAGATATTTTATGGCGTGGAGATCATCTCCTCTAGCCATGTGTATGTGGAGGATATAATCCTCGATCCAAACTCCAGGGTCTGTTGTTCCATCATATGCCTCTATGTTTACGGGTTTGAATCCCTCTGGGAATTCATAGTCCAGGACCTCATCGGTGAAACATAGGGGGTGTGCGGCGCCCCTGTATTTGGGTGTGCCGGATTATGATGATGGCTTCATAGCGTTGCTTACGAGAGCTTGCTTTCTTGTCCCATAAATGGACCTGACTGGGCCATGATGCGAATCCTTAAGTGGGTCGCATGCCGATTTAGGTGCGGCGCCGCTTGCCGCTTTATGGGGTCGTCTATCCGACCGTGTGGCTTTTCATTTTTTGAATGCGAGGGCTCTAGGGCCTCTTCTCGAATTCAGGCAGTAGCTTTCTTTTCGGATAGCTTTTAGTGCGGCGACTGTCGCCATACTTATTTGTGGTATTGATTACTTTGCTCCATCTAATCCGGAGTGCATCTTCTGCTGTTTTTAGCTTCCGCTTCTGCTTTTTTAGGCTGCGTGCAGTTGCAACGAACCTCTCGTGGAGATTCTTCTGCTCCATAGGTTTATTCGGCGTAAGGTCGTCCGGAATGCCGTTTTCGCCAGAGGAGGGATGTTCGGTTTCTCTATCCGTGTTGCCCTATTTGGATGATTGCTCTAAGGCCTGCTCGTCATCTACCGGCTCGTCCTGCTCTAAGGCTAGGTTTTTGTCGAGGCGGTGCTTGAGTCGGCGTTTACGCCGACGTTTGATTGCTTTTCGGGGGGTCGATCTCCCGTCCCATCCCCTTTTTCCTTGTTGTCGCTTCCTTTAGGGGTATCCACCATGTACACATCATGAGATGAGGTGGCTGTCCAATGCCCTATGGGCGTTGGTTCGTCGGTATCTCCTGCATCGTCATCCATGCTGTCGATGTCTCCGGAGTCGAAGTTGAGCACGTTGTTTAAATTGTCGACAGTGGCTACCAAGTGGGTGGTGGGTGGGCTTTGAATTTATTCATTGTCCGTATCCCATCCTCGCTGACCGTAGTTCGGCCAGGGCTCTCCTGATAAGGAGAGAGACTTGAGAGAGT
This sequence comes from Triticum dicoccoides, assembly GCF_002162155.2. NCBI lineage: Eukaryota > Viridiplantae > Streptophyta > Magnoliopsida > Poales > Poaceae > Triticum > Triticum dicoccoides. The sequence goes on from NC_041380.1 coordinate 354,429,682, forward strand.
TCAGGATATTGCCACAAGGCGAGTGCTGAAAGATGTCTGCGGCAGTGAACTCAATTATCGGCGCCTAATCGGATTCGATCGGCAGGGGCGCGGGGGGTTCGGAGTCCGGAAAGGAGTCCGGATCCTCAGAGTCACGGATCATGCAGAGTGCGGGGCTAGCGTTCGGCTCGATCGCCTTTGAGATCGAAGCCCTCGAGGTGACGTCCAACCGCTCATCCTCAATTGGCGCAATAGGCTCCGAGTTAGGGGTCGGAACCGATGCGTGTGCGGCGCGCTAGTGCGGAGGCAGAGCTAGGTCATGCCCCTCGAGATAGTGCGGCGCGCTTGGCCGTGGCTCGAACCCGTCGAAGATCAAGTCTCCGCGGATGTCAGCCGTGTATTTTAAGCTTCCAAACCTGAATTGATGGCCAGGGGCGTAGCTTTCGATCTGCTCCAGGTGGCTGAGCGAATTGGCCCGCAGAGCGAAGCCGCCGAAGACGAAGATCTGTCCGGGGAGAAAAGTCTCACCCTGGACCGTATCGTTGTTGATGATTGAAGGAGCCATCGGGCCTAAAGGCGACGACACAAAGGAACTCTCAATGAAAGCACCAATGTCGGTGTCAAAACCGGCGGATCTCGGGTAGTGGGTCCCGAACTGTGCATCTAGGCCGGATGGTAATAGGAGGCAGGGAACACGATGTTTTACCCAGGTTCGGGCCCTCTTGATGGAGGTAAAACCCTACGTCCTACTTGATTAATATTGATGATATGGGTAGTACAAGAGTAGATCTACCACGAGATCAAGGAGGCTAAACCCTAGAAGCTAGCCTACGGTATGATTGTTGTATATGGAGTTGATTGCCTACGGACTACAACCCTCCGGTTTATATAGACACCGGATAGGGTTAGGGTTACATAAAGTCGGTTACAATGGTAGGAGATCTTGAATATCCGCATCGCCAAGCTTGTCTTCCACGCCAAGGAAAGTCCCATCCGGACACGGGACGAAGTCTTCAATCTTGTATCTTCATAGTCGAGGAGTCCGGCTGAAGGTATAGTCCGGCTACCCGAACACCCCATAATCCAGGACTCCCTCAAGGAGGCCTTAATATCCCTTAGTTTCCATTCGGACCCCGCTGCCACGGGAGGGTAGGACAAAAGATGTCATGCAAGTTCTTTTCCATAAGCACGTATGACTATATTCCGAATACATGCCTACATTACATTGATGAATTGGAGCTAGTTCTGTGTCACCCTATGTTATGATTGTTACATGATGAACCGCATCCGGCATAATTCTCCATCACCGATCCATTGCCTATGAGTTTTCCATATATTTTTCTTAGCTTATTTACTTTTCCGTTGCTATTGCTATCATCACTACAAAATACTAAAAACACTACTTTTGTTACTGTTACCTTTTGCTACTGTTACCACTACTATCATATTACTTTGCTACTAAATACTTTGCTGCAGATATTAAGTTTCCAGGTGTGGTTGAATTGACAACTCAGCTGCTAATACTTGAGAATATTCTTTGGCTCCCCTTGTGTCGAATCAATAAATTTTGGTTGAATACTCTACCATCGAAAACTGTTGCGATCCCCTATACTTGTGGGTTATCAAGACTATTTTCTGGCGCTGTTGCCGGGGAGCATAGCTCTATTCTTTGAGTCACTTGGGATTTATATCTGCTTATCATTATGAAGAACTTGAGAGATCCAAAAACCAAGATTTATCCCTCAACTACGAGGGGAGTTAAGGAACTGCCATCTACCTCTGCACTTGATTCACCTTCTGTTTTGAGTAAGCTTGCAACACCTAAACCTACCTCTGCTATTCATTCTGATATGTCACATGTTATTGATGATGCCACTTCTGCTATGCATGATACTTATGATGAAACTACTTCTATGCTTGATACTACTGTGCCACTTGGTGAATTTCTTGATGAACAACTTGCTAGGGTTAGAGAGAGTGAAAATATTGAATCTGATAATACTGATGAAGTGATGATGAAGACTTACTTGTTATTCCTCAGGGTTATGTCTTTGAAAAATAAGTTGCTCTAGCTATTTTAGCTTGCAATGATAGATACGAACTTAAGAGGTTATTAGCTAAATGGAATAAGCAATCTCTAAATTCTAGGATGAAACCTGACCCTGCTTTTGCTACTTCACCTATCTGTGTTACCGATAAGGATTATGAATTCTCTGTTGAACCTGATATAATTACTTTGATTGAATCTGATCCTTTTCATGGCTATGAATCTGAAACTGTTGTGGCACATCTTACTAAATTAAATGATATAGCTACCCTATTCACTAATGATGAGAGAACTCGTTACTTTTATATCCTTAAAATATTTCCGTTCTCATTAAAGGGTGATGCTAAGATATGGTTTAATTCTCTTGATCCTGGTTGTGTGTGTAGTCCACAGGATATGATTTATTACTTCTCTGCTAAATATTTCCTTGCTCATAAGAAACAAGCTGCTTTAAGGGATATATATAATTTTGTGCAAATTGAAGAACAGAGTCTCCCACAAGCTTGGGGGAGGCTTCTCAAGTTACTTAATTCTTTGCCTGATCGTCCTCTTAAGAAAAATGAAATACTTGATATCTTTTATAATAGACTAACCGATGCCTCCAGAGATTACCTGGATAGTTGTGCTGGTTCTGTTTTCAGGGAAAGAACACCAGATGAAACTGAAATTCTATTGAATAATATGTTGACAAATGAAAACAATTGGACACCTCCTGAGCCAGTTCCTGAGCCTATTCCTAAACCAACTCCGAAGAAGGGAGGTATTCTATTTCTCATTCCTGAAGATATGCAAGAGGCAAAGAAATCTATGAAAGAAAAAGGTATTAAAGCTGAAGATGTTAAGAATTTACCTCCTATTAAAGAAATACACGGTCTTAATTTATCGCCTGTTGAAGAAACATATGATCTTAATCCATTACCTATTGAAGAAACTCATGGTCTTGATAACCCGACACAGGTAGTAAAGGTAAATTTTCTCTATAGATATGATAAAGCTGAAATCCCATTTACTAAATTTGCTAGCCCATGCTTAGATGAGTTAGATAAATTTATGGCTAAGCAAGAAGATTTTAATGCTTTGAAATACAATTCAAATATGCTTGAACACTTGGGTGATTATATGGCTAATGTCAAAGGTGAACTTAAACTTATTAGTAAACAAGCTTCTATGGTTACCACTCAAGTAGAACAAGTACTTGAAGCTCAAAATGATTTGCTCAATGAATTGAATAGTAAGAATAATGATAATGCTGTTAGAGTTATGACTAGAGGTGGTAAAATGACTCAGGAACCTTTGTATCCTGAAGGCCACCCTAAGAGAATTGAGCAAGATTCTCAGAGAAATAATGTAGATGCACCTAGTCCTTCTAATAGGAAGAAAAAGAAAAATGATAGGACTTTGCATGCTTCTAGTAAACCTATCAGTGAAACACCTGAGAATCCAAATGATATTTCTATCTCTGATGCTGAAACACAATCTGGTAATGAACCTGAAACTAGTGATAATGTTAATGATAATGTTCATGTTGATACTCAACCTAGCAATGATAACGATATAGAAATTGAACCTGCTGTTGATCTTGATAACCCACAATCAAAGAATCAACGTTATGATTAGAAAGACTTTGTTGCTAGGAAACATGGTAAGGAAAGAGAACCTTGGGTTCAGAAACCCATGCATTTTCCTCCCAAACCATCCAAGAAAAAGGATGATGAGGATTTTGAGCGCTTTGCTGAAATGATTAGACCTATCTTTTTGCATATGCGATTAACTGATATGCTCAAAATGAATCCTTATGCTAAGTATATGAAAGATATTGTTACAAATGAAAGAAAGATACCGGAAGCTGAAATTTCCACCATGCTTGCTAATTATACTTTTAAGGGTGGAATTCCAAAGAAACTTGGAGATCCAGGAGTACCCACTATACCATGCTCCATTAAAAGAAACTATGTTAAAACTGCTTTATGTGATCTTGGAGCCGGTGTTAGTGTTATGCCTCTCTCTTTATATCGTAGACTTGATTTGAATAAGTTGACACCTACTGAAATATCTTTGCAAATGGCCGATAAATCAACTGCTATACCTGTCGGTATTTGTGAGGATGTGCCTGTTGTGGTTGCAAACGTTACTATCTTAATGGACTTTGTTATTCTTGATATTCCCGAGGACAATAGTATGTCTATTATTCTTGGAAGACCCTTTTTGAATACTGCAGGGGCTGTTATTGATTGCACTAAAGGCAATGTCACTTTTCATGTTAATGGTAATGAGCATACGGTACACTTTTCGAGGAAACAACCTCAAGTTCCTAGTATCAACTCTATTGGAAAAATTCCATCGATTATATTTGGAGGTTTTGAATTTCCTCTTCCTACTGTCAAGAAGAAATATGATATTCTTATTATTGGGGATGTGCATATCCCTGTTGAGGTAACATAGTGTTATTCAAAATTTCTCCTGCTCCATGTTATTCGGAATGAGTTCATTAACAAGACTTGATCAACCTTGTTAGTGGATTCCTTTTGATGAGCACGAGATGGATGAAACTAGAAGGCACAACCTTATGTATCCCATTTTTACTTTCTGTTATTTATATTAAATAAAATAAAAATACTATTTTTCTATCTATTATCAGATTTATCCGTGCAATATAAAAATACCCCGAAAATTAAAGTTCTCCAAATGCCCTAAAATTTAAATATTATTTTTCTGGAATATTTGAGAATATTTGGCACTGAGAACACAGCAGGAGGAGCTGGCACCTGGCCACGAGGGTCAGGGGCGCGCCCTACCCCCCTGGGCGGGCCCCCCTGCCTCGTGGGCCCACGGTGGCCCTCCTCCACTTATCCTTTGACCCACACACTCCTTCTTCCTCCCACAAACACGAATATCCAGCTCAAACCCAAGTCCAAGCTCGTTTTGCAGCCATTTTCGATCTCCTTGCTCAAAGCACCTCTCACAAAACTGCTTGGGGAGATTGTTCCTTGGTATGTGATTCCTCCATTGGTCCAATTAGTTTTTGTTCTAGTGCTTTATTCATTGCAAATTTGTGCTGCCTAGGTGACCATGTTCTTGAGCTTGCATGTCTAATTTATATGGTTCCAAGTAGTTTTGATGCATGATATAGGCTCTAGGCACTTGTATGAGTATTTTCTATCAATATTATTGAGTTTGGTTCACTTTTATTTTGAAGTTACTAAAAATGTCAGAAATTTTTCAGAGGAAGAAATATGCTTAGGAAAATGTTCCAAGGTGGTTCTTCAAGGAAGCAAGGACCCAGGCTTGCAATGTGTGATGCTGATGAAGAACCACCAAGAGACGCTCCAGTGCGTCCTTGTGAATGGCCTTCTGAGAACTTTATGGATCGAGCGGGAATTCAGGAAGAATTTAATGCATATTTGCGTAACACGGATCTTGTGAGCTTCGAGGAAGAGAAGTGCAGCCAGTATCACTATCTCACTAGTTCCTTTGTGAGGAGGTTTGAATTTTCATCTTCACGCAATTCTCCAACTGTCCTGTTTGATCTTTATGAAAATTCTTATACTATGGACTTAGAGGATTTTACCACTGCTTGCAAACTTCCACAATGGGGTAGTATCAGGGAACCTCGCAAATCTGAATTTAGAGATTTTCTCGCTAGTATAACTGTGGGGGAATCCAGACATATAACACAAGCTACCATAGGGAGCATTCATTTTCCTGCTATACATTATTTTGTTCTTGAAAGTGCAACTATCCCCAGGTGGTTTTGGTAATTCCTAACAACATATAGCTCATTGAGCTAATGCTATTTCAAGATTAATATCTTAGGAAATCTTAATGATTGGCATGACATGGATGAGAAAAGTGGACCCCTCAAAATGCTAAGGACAAAAGGATTGGCTCAAGCTCAAAGCTCAAGACTCTACATTTTCTATTTTAGTGATCCAAGATCACATTGAGTCTATAGGAAAAGCCAATACTATCAAGGAGTGATGAGGTGTTGCCTAATGAGGCTCTTGCTCAAAATGCTTAGTGATACGCTCCAAAGCCCTCAACTACTTTCTCACATCCACATAAGACCTAAACCAAAAGTCAAACTCGGCCCCACCGATTCTTTCTATCCGGCGCCACTGGGTTCAGATGTCATACCACTGCCACAAACCATAGGCAAATCAGTCTTACCGATAGGGATCTCGGTCTCACCGAGATGGGATTGTAATCTCTCTGTTTCCCTTCGTAACGTTTCGGTCCCACCGAGATTGCAATGCAAACTCTCTGTTTCCCTTTTGTAACATTTCGGTCTCACCGAAATGAGCGAATCGGTCCCACCGAGTTTACCTGACCAACTCTCTGGTTAACTTATTACCAAAATCGGTCTCACCGAGTTTGTGTAATCCGTCTCATTGAGATTACGTTATGCCCTAACCCTAACCATATCGGTCCTACCGAGTTGCATGTCGGTCCCACCGAAACTCCTAACGGTCACTAGCTTTGTTGAATCGGTCCGACCGAGTTTATCAATTCGGTCCCACCGAGATTGGCAAGTTGTGTGTAACGGTTAGATTTTGTGTGGAGGCTATATATACCCCTCCACCTCCTCTTCATTCGTGGAGAGAGCCATCAGAACAAACCTACACTTCCAATTTACTTTTTCTGAGAAAGAACCACCTACACTTGTGTTGAGGCCAAGATATTCCATTCTTACCATATGAATCTTGATATCTAGCCTTCCCCAAGTTGCTTTCCACTCAAATCCGCTTTCCACTAAATCCATATCCTGTGAGAGAGAGTTGAGTTTTGGGGAGATTATCATTTGAAGCACAAGAGCAAGGAGTTCATCATCAACACACCATTTGTTACTTCTTGGAGAGTGGTGTCTCCTAGATTGGCTAGGTGTCACTTGGGAGCCTCCGGCAAGATTGTGGAGTTGAACCAAGGATTTTGTAAGGGCAAGGAGATCGCCTACTTCACAAAGATCTACCACTAGTGAGGCAAGTCCTTCGTGGGCGACGGCCATGGTGGGATAGAAAAGGTTGCTTCTTCGTGGACCCTTCGTGGGTGGAGCCCTCCGTGGACTCGCACAGCCGTTACCCTTCGTGGGTTGAAGTCTCCATCAACATGGATGTACGATAACACCACCTATCGGAACCACAACAAAAACATTCGTGTCTCCTATTGCGTTTGAATCTTCCAAACCCCTCCCTTTACATTCTTGCAAGTTGCATGCTTTACTTTCCGCTGCTCATATACTCTTTGCATGCTTGCTTGAATTGTGTTAAGATTGCTTGACTTGTCCAAAGTTGCTAAAATCTGCCAAGAACTAAAATTGGGAAAAGGATAAGTTTTATTTGGTCAAGTAGTCTAATCACCCCCCCCCCTCTAGACATACTTTCGATCCTACAAGTGGTATCATAGCTTTGGTCTCCATTTGCTTTGATTTCCGTAGCTTTTGGAAGTCATAGCCTTGGTTTCACAACCTAGGAGAGTGTGGCGTCTAGCGGGGGAAACTTCCACCATAGAGGTCCTTTCTTTGATGGTACTAATTTTGCTAGTTGGAAGCATAAGATGAAAATGCATATTCTTGGACATAACCCCGCCGTATGGGCTATTGTGTGTATTGGCTTGCAAGGTTAATTCTTTGATGGTAGAGAACCGAACCGTGAAGCTACCGCGGAAGAGTTGAAGATGCTGCAATACAATGCTCAAGCTTGTGATATCCTCTTCAATGGATTGTGCCCCGAAGAATTCGACAAAATCAGCCGTCTTGAGAATGCAAAGGAAATTTGGGATAGTTTGATTGATATGCACGAAGGTACCGACTCCGTCAAGGAATCCAAGTTGAATGTGCTTCAAAGTCAGCTTGACAAGTTCAAAATGAAGGATGGTGAAGGCGTCGCTGAAATGTACTCTAGGCTTGCTCTTATCACAAATGAGATCGCCGGCTTAGGAAGTGAAGAGATGACCGACAAATTCATCATCAAGAAGATCCTAAGAGCTTTGGATGGAAAATATGATACTGTATGCACATTGATCCAAATGATGCCCAATTACAAAGATCTCAAGCCAACGGAAGTCATTGGAAGAATTGTTGCTCATGAGATGTCACTTAAGGATAAGGAGGAGGTCCATAACAAGTCAAGTGGTGCTTACAAAGCCTCATGTGAAGCTCCCACATCATCAAGTGAGAAACAAACCTTCAATGAAGAATTGAGCCTAATAGTGAAGAACTTCAACAAGTTCTACAAGAGTAGAAGAAAAGAGACAAGTTCCAAGTCAAGGTCCTACAACGACAAAAGATCTTCTAGTCGAGAGCGAAATTGCAACAATTGTGGAAGACCCGGACACTATTCCAATGAGTGTATGGCACGCTACAAAAGAAGAGAAGATTCTCCAAAAAGAAGAAGTAGAAGAGAAGAATCACCATCAAGAGAGAGAAGGAGTAGAGATGATCGTTATGAATGAAGAATATCCTGGAGAAGCAAGGATTCAGAAAGGAAGGACAAGTCATCAAGGAGCTACACAAAACGAAGACATCAAGCTCATGTTGGTGAATGGGTATCCGGCTCCGACTCCGACAATCACTCCGAGAGAATCTGTCACTCCGACTCCGAATATACTCAAGATGAAGGTGTTGCCGGTCTAGCACTTGTGTCAACCAACTGCTATGACATATTTGATTCACCAAATGAAGGACTTGGAATATGCTTCATGGCTAAAGGCCCAAAGGTATCACACCCGAGTATGTTGATTTCAATAGTGATGAAGATGACTTGTTAGGTGATGATGATTTACTTGTTGACAACTCTAGTGATGAATACTATGATGAAACGTCAATTAATCATGCCAATCAAGATAAAACGAATAACAATGATAAGGAGAAGATTGAGTTTCTAACTAAAGAACTAAAAAATCTTAAGTTAGCTCATGAAACTATCTTAGGAGATCATCGAGATCTTTTAAGGACTCATGAGAAATTACGTTTTGAAAAGCTCAACCTTGAGCAAGAGCATGAGTTATTAAAAGAAATCAATGATGATCTTCGCAAGAAAAATTCTTCTTACATTGCCAAGCGTTTACTCTTATCCACTTACATGCCTCAAGTCAAGTCTAGTAACAAGAACAAGAAAGATTCTTCCTCTAGTAGTAACAATAATCATGTTAAATCCAATGTTGTTGCTTCTAGTAGTTCTCTTGATTCCACTAATGATTCTCTTAGCCAAGTTACACTTGAGCAAGAAAATAGCTTATTGAAGAGAATTATAGAGAAAGGTGTTTACAAGAGTCTTGCCGGGAGTAAGCAATTCAAGGAAATTGTACGCAAGCAAGGAAGACACCGGAAGAACCAAGGTGTTGGTTTTGAACGAAAGTTCAATGCCAATGGAGTTGAGTGGGAAGAAGATCAATACCCCAAGACGAAGTTTGTTCCTCAACAAGAGAAGTATGATCCTACTTCCTTCAAAGGGACACAAGCTCAAGATGATCTTCCACCAGAAGACCACAAGCAAAAAGGCAAGGATAAGCTTCAAGAGGAAATTGATGCATTTGAAGAAGCACCGAAGGCCTTGGTCAAGTGGGTTCCCAAGACTACATCAAGTTCTACTTCATCAAGTACGACTGCAACTCCAAGAATTCCCATCAAGATGATGTGGATCTCGAAGAAGAAGAACTAGAGAGTTCCTGAGGGTGACTCCGCCAACATACTTCACTCTTATCATTTTGGCAAGAACAAGTGCAATCAACCTCCACATCTTGCACTAGTTCAAGGAGCCACAAACCCTCTTGTTGGTAAGAAAAGGGACAAGGTAACCTAATGCTTTCATAGACATCATCTTGTGTGTGCATCACTCTATGTCTATGGATATCCTTGTTTGTTCCTTGTGGTACTAACCCGTGTAGGTATTGAAAGTGCAACTCACTCCAAAGGATTGCTCCAAATGATCTACATCAACATTGAGCATCCACATCTTCAACATCTACATGAAGTCACCATCGACCAAACCCAAGGTTAGTTCATCCCTCTTAGGGGGGATCTCACATCTAGGGGGAGCTTTACTCTAAGAATTGAGCTAAAGCAACTCTAATGGTGTGAACACAACAACGCTTTATGTAAAAGTGGTAACCCCACTTGTGCTTAAACGATGAGTATGACCTATGATCGAATGTTCTCATTTGACTCCTAAGTCAAATACTCATATATAGATGACCTAGTCATCGCCAATTGCTTGATAGATGCTAGAATTGGTTGTGCATGCTTTGCCACATATTTCATTTGCCATTTTATTGTGTGAGCATGTTGGTTGCATAATTTACTCATTCGAGGATATCCACTTGTTGTTTTGATTGTTTGGTTCCTTTTTCTTTTGCCAAGTGGATGGACAAGAATGCCTAAGAACCTTCTCTAGCTATCTATGCTTTTCTCGTCTCAAACTCTATTCATGCTACATCACAAAGTTTGATCAAGTCAGATTTGAACCACTCTATGTGAGGAGCACTCGGAGTCCCCGATTCATAATAGACTTAAACTTCCAAAACTTCTTTGTGCGTTTCGGTCTGACCAATTCATCCATTTCGGTCATACCGAGATCACTAAGTCGATCTAGGTTTTCAATCTCGGTGCAACCGATTTGAACTTTTCGGTCACACCGAGTTGCAGTAACTGCTTGCAGTTATGAATCTCAGAGCCACCGAGTTATTCCACTCGGTCACACCGACAGGGTCAGGCTATATATATCCCCGGGCCAAATTCTGGAAAAATTTCCGAACCCCTTCGCCCGCCGAGGGAGTCCTGGATTAGGGGGTGTCCGGATAGCCGGACTATACCTTCGGCCGGACTCCTGGACTATGAAGATACAAGATTGAAGACTTCGTCCCGTGTTTGGAAGGGACTTTCCTTGGCGTGGAAGGCAAGCTTGGCGATACGGATATGTAGATCTCCTACCATTGTAACCGAGTATGTGTAACCCTAGCCCTCTCCGGTGTCTATATAAACTGGAGGGTTTTAGTCCGTAGGGCGAACATACAATCATACCATAGGCTAGCTTCTAGGGTTTAGCCTCTCTGATCTCGTGGTAGATCTACTCTTGTACTACCCATATCATCAATATTAATCAAGCATGACGTAGGGTTTTACCTCCATCAAGAGGGCCCGAACCTGGGTAAAACATTGTGTCCCCTGCCTCCTGTTACCACCCGCCTAGACGCACAGTTCGGGACCCCCTACCCAAGATCCGCCGGTTTTGACACCGACATTGGTGCTTTCATTGAGAGTTCCTCTGTGTCGTCACTTTTAGGCCCGATGGCTCCTCCGATCATCAACGACGATGCGATCCAGGGTGAGACTTTTCTCCCCGGACAGATCTTCGTATTTGGCGGCTTTGCACTGCGGGCCAATTCGCTTGGCCATCTGGAGCAGATCGAAAGCTACGCCCCTGGCCATCAGGTCAGATTTGGAAGTTTGAACTACACGGCTGACCTCCATGGAGAATTGATCTTCGACGGGTTCGAGCCGCAGCCGAGCACGCCGCACTGTCACGATGGGCATTATCTAGCTCTGCCGCCGAACAGTGCCCTGGAGGCCCCACCCGCATCAGCTCCGACCCTTAATTCGGAGCCAACTGCGCCAATCGAGGATGGGTGGTTGGACACCACCTCGGGGGCTGCAATCTCTACGGCGATCGAGCCGGACACCATCCCTATTCTCTGCGAAGCCCGTGACTCCAAGGAGCCGGACTCCTCTCCAAACTCCGAGCCCTCCGCGCCCCTACCGATCGAACCCAGTTGGGCGCCGATCATGGAGTTCACCGTCGCGGACATCTTTCAGCACTCGCCCTTCGGTGATATTCTGAATTCACTAAAGTCTCTCTTTTTATCAGGAGAGCCCTGGCCGGACTATGGTCAACAAGGTTGGGATGCGGATGATGAAGAAATTCAAAGCCCACCCACCACCCACTTCGTAGCCACTGTCGATGATTTAACCGACATGCTCGACTTCGACTCCGAAGACATCGACGGTATGGACGCCGATGCAGGAGACGATCAAGAACCAGCGCCTATAGGGCACTGGAAAGCCACCTCGTCGTATGATATATACATGGTGGACACCCCAAAAGAAGGCAATGGCGATGGAACAGCGGAGGATGACCCCTCCAAGAAGCAGCCTAAGCGCCGGCGTCAGCGGCACCGCTCTAAATCCCGCCAAAGCAAAAACGGTGATTCCGGCACGGGAGATAATAACACCCCGGACAGTGCCGAAGACAACCACCTCCAGCAAGATTTAGCACAGGAGGATGGAGAAGCCAGCCCTCATGAGAGAGCGGCAGGCAGAGAGGTCGATGACGATAATTAATGCCTCCCTCCGAAGACGAGGCAAGCCTCGATGACGGCGAATTTGTCATGCCAGAGGATCCCGTCGAACAAGAGCGTTTCAAAGCAGGCTTATGGCCAGGGCGAGCAGCCTCAAGAAAAAACAGCAACATCTTAGAGCTGATCAAGATTTGCTAGCCAACAGATGGACTGAAGTCCTTGCGGCCGAAGAGTATGAACTCGAATGCCCCTCCAAGAGCTACCCAAAGCGCAGGTTGCTACCCCGATTAGAGGAGGAAGCACCTAAACCTACATCACTAGCGCATGATGCGGCCGACCGGCCAGCCCGTGGCCGCGGCAGAGAGGCCTCTTGGCCCTCCACTCAAGCCGCACCCCGGCGCCGCTCAAAAAATACCAAGGCATGGGAAAATGCGCCAGACCTGCGAGATATATTGGAGGAGAAGGCAAGGCAAACAAGATCAATCTATGGATCGCGTGGGCGCCCCACGGCACGAGACGGTAATCGTCACTCCGGATACAGTAAATCCGGCCGGGCTGAACACAGTAGACAAAGCTCGTTTGAGCTGCGTCGTGATATAGCCCAATACAGAGGTGCCGCACACCCACTATGCTTCACAGATGAAGTAATGAGTCATCAAATCCCCGAGGGTTTCAAACCCATGAACATCGAATCACACGATGGCACAACAGATCCTGCGGTATGGATCGAGGACTATCTCCTTCATATCCACATGGCCCGCGGTGATGACCTACACGCCATCAAATACCTCCCACTCAAGATTAAAGGACCAGCTCGGCATTAGCTTAACAGCTTGCCAGCAGAATCAATTGGTTGTTGGGAGGACCTGGAAACCGCATTCCTTGACAATTTCCAGGGCACTTATGTGCGACCACCAGACGCCGATGACCTTAGCCACATAATTCAGCAGTCAGAGGAATCGGCCAGACAATTCTGGACATGTTTCCTAACCAAGAAAAATCAAATCATCGTCTGTCCGGACGCAGAGGCCCTAGCAGCCTTCAAGCACAACATCCGCGACGAGTGGCTTGCACGGCACCTAGGACAGGAAAAGCCGAAATCTATGGCAGCCCTCACGACACTTATGACCCGCTTTTGCGCGGGAGAAGACAGCTGGCTAGCTCGCAGCAATAACATGACCAAGAGCCCTGGTAATTCGGATACCAAGGACAGCAGTGGCTGGTCGCGTCGCAACAAGCAAAAGCGCCGCTTTAACAGCGACAATGCTGAGGATACGACAGTTAATGCCGGATTCAGAGGCTCTAAACCCGGCCAGCGGAAAAAGCATTCAAAAGAAATACTCCGGGCCCGTCCAGTTTGGACCGAATACTCGACCGCTCATGCCAGATACATGGCACCCCTGAAAAACCAGCCAATCACACCAACAGGGATTGTTGGGTGTTCAAGCAGGCAGGCAAGTTAAATGCCGAAAGTAGAGACAAGGGGCTGCATAGCGATGACGAGGAGGAGCCCCGGTCGCCAAACAACAGTGGACAGAAAGGTTTTCCCCCACAAGTGCGGACGGTGAACATGATATACGCAACCCACGTTCCCAAGAGGGAGCGGAAGCATGCGCTAAGGGACGTATACGCGATGGAGCCAGTCGCCCCAAAGTTCAACCCATGTTCTTCCTGCCCGATCACTTTTGATCGAAGGGACCACCCCACTAATATCCGTCATGGCAGATTCGCCGCATTGGTTCTAGACCCAATTATTGACGGATTTCACCTCACTAGAGTCCTTATGGACGGCGGCAGCAGCCTGAACCTGCTTTACCAGGACACATTGCGGAAAATGGGCATCGATCCCTCGAGGATTAAACCCACTAAAACAACCTTTAAAGGCATCATACCAGGTGTAGAGGCCAACTGTACAGACTCAGTTACACTTGAAGTGGTCTTTGGATCTCCGGATAATTTCCGAAGCAAGGAGTTAATCTTCGACATAGTCCCGTTCTGTAGTGGCTATCACGCACTGCTCGGGTGAACCGCATTTTCCAAGTTCAATGCGGTGCCGCACTATGCATACCTCAAGCTCAAGATGCCAGGCCCTCGAGGAGTCATCACGGTCAATGGAAACACCGAACGCTCTCTCCGAATGGAGGAGCATACGGCGGCTATCGCAGCAGAAGTACAAAGCAGCCTCTCAAGGCAATTCTCCAGTCCGGCCATTAAACGTCTGGACACCGTCAAGCGCGCCCGGAGTAACCTACAACAAGACCGACTGGCACATTCCGAGCAAGCGTAGCAATGCGGCCCCAACCCTAGCCCTCGCGAACTTGCGAAACTAGTGTTGCGCGTACATAACTACGCTCTGGAAATACCATGGGCACAGGGGGAGGGGCGCCATCACGGCATGCCCGAAACGCGGCTTATACTGCACTAGGGGCTGTCGATTTCTTCATTTTCTCTTATTTTCAGGACTCCATTCTTCGAAAGGCTTGGCCGGCAGTACAATTGCCGCAGAAACGATACAACCAGGGAAGCAGAAAGCTACGCCGCACTATGGAACTCTAAGGTGGTCTCTATAACGAGCAGTATACCTATTTCACATAACATTCCGCAGCTCGCCCCTGGAAAGGACATGTTAAATAGTCCCATCTTTTGCTTATTGCACTATTTGTATCGTTCTGCTTTGATCGCAGCCTTTTTAAATAAACAATGCATAGCTTCCGTCTATTATTGCATTACTCTTTTTTACGAATATATGTTCATTAATGACATGTCGCACACGTACACTTTGGTACAGCCAATACGCCAGGGGCTTAAGTACCCCACAATACGGTGTGAGAAGTCCGAACACTTTCACAAGTGCGGCACCCCGAACTTATAGCATTATATGCATCGGGTCCGAATCATGTCTTGGGTCAATAGTTGGGTTTGCCCGGCTCCTATGTTTTGGTACCTTACATTCCGTTATATCGGCTAAGGTAGCACTAGGAGAACTACTGCGATTGTGCCCCAGTTGAGCTGGGCTAAGCACCTCAGTAGAGAAAGCTAAAACTGACCGTCATGATGAGGCGAGAGCTGGTCGCTGTTTGAGAGGTTTTCGAGTCCCTAAAGACTTATGCCGCTTAGAGCGAGGAGACGGCTTTGTCTGGCCTAGGCGTGGATAGCGCCCCGAACTCGGTCTTCCGAACACAAGGGGCTTCACCAAAATTTAAAATTGTAGAATTCTATGGCTAAGTGAGAGTGTTCAAGCATTATAGTCCGATTGCCTTGTTCGTTGTGTTGAGCGCCTCCCTCGAAGGACCCAAGAATGGAAAAAGAGCGCTCATGTTTATCCCGAACACCCCAGCACTCGTGGCACGGGGGCAGAAGCCGACGACTCTCCATCTCTCAAATTTGATAAATGGCTGCACAGAAGGTAATATTTTAAATTCAAAAGTGTTTCTTAGCGCATATGAACAAGTTTTCAGCGTACAGGATCACTAATGCGAGTTTACTCAAAAATTACATCTTTGGAGCATTCATCCGCTATAAGGCGGGCACCCTTTAGGACGCCCTCATAATACGCTTCCAGTACGCGATGCTCCTTGCCCGGCGGCGGCCCGTCCTTCACCAGCTTCTCCGCATCCATCTTGCCCCAGTGCACTTTAGCACGGGCACCTTCGATGCAGACGGAGCGCTTGATTACTTCAAGCCGTGGACAGGCATCCACCAGCTGCCTCACCAGCCCGAAGTATCTCCCAGGTAGAGCCTCTCCAGGCCAAAGCCGAACTACGAGGCCCTTTATGGCCTGTTCGGCCACCTTGTGGAGCTCGACCATATGCTTCAGCTGGTCGCTCAAAGGCACCAGGTGTCCGGCCTCAGCATACTGAGACCAGAACACCTTCTCCGTCGAGCTCCCCTCCTCGGATTGGTAGTAGGTGGCGGCATCAGACGCACTACGGGGCAAATCTACGAATGCTCCTAGAGAGCTCCGGACTCGGGTAAGTAACAAGTAATTCACTTTCACATGCTTGCTTTGCATAATGAATGCCTTACCCGCCGCTATCTTCTTCATCGCTTCAATTTCTTGGAGGGCTTTCTGGGCTTTGGCCTTGGCAGACTTCGCGCTTTCGAGGGCTGCCGCAAGCTCGGACGCTTGCGTCTTTGAGTCAAGCTCCAAACTCTCGTGTTTTTTCACGAGAGCCTGGAGCTCTTTCTGCACCTCCTCCACCCGCGCCTCCTGCTTCCCTCTCTCTGTGCGCTCCACGGCCGCTCTATTTTCGGCCTCGGACATCACTTTCTTAAGGGTTGCCACCTCGGTCGTGACCCCTATAATAGCATGTTGATCATGTCATTTTTTGCAACCACATCTTCTCTATATACTTGCGCAAGGTATTACTTACCTTCCTTCTCCTCGAGTTGCCTTTTGGCATGGCCGAGCTCGTTCTCGGACCGCGCGAGGTTTTGCTTCAGCGTATCCACCTCCGCAGTCAGTGCGGCGGAGGCCAGCAACGAAGCCTGCATACGCGTATTGACTTGATTATATTAGACTCCTGCGAATGTTATTAGATCCTCTATTCGGCTTTTCTTTCCGAACGCCGAACAGAGCATCAGGGGCTACTATCTATGCGGTAATATTTTTACATATTCTTTACTTACCTCGAAGCCTGTTAGAAGGCTGGCACAGGCTTCAGTCAGTCCGCTCTTGGCGGACTGAACCTTCTGGATCACCGCACTCATAATAGTGCGGTGCTCCTCGTCGATGGAGGCGCCGTTAAGCACCTCCAGCAAATTGTCCGGTGCCTCCAGTTGGATGGAGGTCACCGGCTCGATAGGCTTGCTCCTCTTGGAAGGAGGCTGCCTATCGGAGTCCGGAACCGTTGAAGGTTCCGGCGCGGTGTCCGGCTCAAGGCCGGACTTGGAGCCCTTGGGGGTTCTATCCCCTTTACGCCTGGAGTCCGGGAGGTCGCCTTGCGGCGCCTCCAGGACCACCTCCTCCTGGCTTGGAACATGTTGGGACGCTACCTCAGTGTCGTCCGTAGGATGGGGGGAGGTAGCCGTCGGAAGTGAATTCACATCCGACGAATCCAGGGAACCGCTCGACGACACATTGAGCCGGTCTTTGGGTGGACTGCATAAACATGTTCGACGTAAGGAAAAGCTGTGCAATGGGGGAATACTATGAATCACTCTGGTATCCGGATACTTACGATCTCGCCAGGGGCTTGGCCCTGTGAGGCCACTACTCTTCGCCGTTGTCGGCGTTGGTGGGGTAGTCCGAAGGAGGGGTCTTCCCCTTCTTGGACCCTTCGGCCTCCCCAGTTGGACCGTCATTCCTTTTCTCTCCCCCCCCCCCCCGCTAGAGGGGGAGAGGTCTCTTCTTCCTCCTCCTCGTCTTCATGGGAGGAGTCCGCCTTGGAGTCGTCGGATGATGAATCCGACACCTCCTGGCGCCGGGCACTCTTTCGAGTCCACGTGGCCTTCTTCTTGGCCTTCTTCTCCGGCACCACATAGGGTGCCGGAACCAGCAGCTTCGCCAAGCGAGCGTCCGCTGGGCCTTCGGGCAAAGGAGCCGGATAGTTGATCTATCCGGACGTCTCCTGCCAATCCTGTCAAAGGTAAGGGAGCTTAGATCCCGCATGGAGTCAAACTATGAAAAACTAATACCCTGTAAAAGGTAAAAACAGCTTACCGCACAAGCGTGATGATGTGTGCTGAATCCGCGATCCTCGGTAGCGGATGCGGGGGCCTCGGCGCCCTTGAAAAGCACCTTCCAGGCATCTTCGTACGTCGTGTCGAAGAGCCTGCTCAGAGTTCGGTGCCGCGCTGGGTTGAACTCCCACAGGTTGAAACCCTGTTGTCGACACAGGAGGATCCGGCGGATGAGCATAACCTGGACTACGTTGACAAGTTTGAGCTTCTTGTCCACCAGGGTTTGGATGCATGTTTGGAGTCCGGTCAGCTCTCCTTTTTTACCCCACGACAGGCCCGTCTCTTTCCAGGAGGCAAGCTGCGTAGGGGGTCCGGATCGGAACTCGGGGGCTGCGACCCATTCAGGGTCGCGGGGCTCGGTGATGTAAAACCACCCCGATTGCCACCCCTTTAGGGACTCCACGAAGGAGCCCTCGAGCCATAGGACGTTGGGCATATTGCCCACCATGGCGCCTCCGCACTCCGCCTGGGTGTCGCGCACCACCTTCAGCTTGACATTGAAAGTCTTGAGCCATAGGCCGAAATGGGGACGGATGCAGAACAAAGCCTCGCACACGACGATAAACGCCGAGATGTTGAGGACAAAGTTCAGGGCCAGATCATGGAAATCCAGGCCATAGTAGAACATGAGCCCCCGGACTAACAGATTTATGCATGTAGGTATGCTGACTGGTCGTCCCGAACAGGAGGTGCCCAGATTCTTGGGCGATCTGCTAGAAGAGCTGTCGCAAGTGCACGAGCAAGCTCGGCAGGCGATGCGAAGTGTTGCCAAGGCTTTATGGCCATCCGCCTCCCCTCCAGGAAGAATGGAGGAGCTTATACAACTATTCAGGGGAGCACGGCGACGTTTTCGGTTATGCAAGATATCGGCCTGCCGGGAAGGTGCACGAGAAGCCTGGGCCATGGTGAAAACACGGTATACCAAGCTTGATCCGAATCATATGGCTCGGTCGGACCTCTAGGGTCAGATGGAAAAGAAATTCCCGTTAGTTTGGTATATGACCAAGTCAAAGTAGCCGCCCGATATTCCCAATAGGATTGCAAGTTAGACAGCCTGTTAGATGGTATAGAGGAGGAAATTTTTGAGTCTAATTGACTATGTACTTTCCTTGACATATTTGTCCCTAGCCGGATTTGTAAAACGATTGTCATGGCAGACCTTTTCGCTTCGAACTCTAGACCCGAAGGTGCGGAGTGTTTCCGAATACCTGAGCGGCAAAAAATAGACCGAGGTATGCGTGGAAACTAGGCGTAGGGGTCATAGTTGCTTGAACAGACAAGTTGTATCCGGCTAGCTATGTTATATTACATTGTGATTGTAAGAAACATCTTCCAGAGAGAATAATTCCGTTAAGGGTTCCTTTCCCTGGGTAGTCATGCGTTAATGTGCATGTCTGAACTGTGATTTGTAGAAATCGTAGTGTTCGTAACATCTGGGGTGCTCACCGTGGGGTGAATGAAGAAAACATCTTTAGTATGCCGACCGAATATTCCCTTAAGAACGCTAGCTTTCGGCTTCACCCAGTCTGAGGTACACATCTAGATGACCCGACAGTAACAATCGCAGAGGTGCTCCCTTTATGCCCTAGTTGAACTAACGGGGCCGTAGGGCATAAGCACAGGAGCCAGGCAACCCAACTTGCCCAAAACTTAAGTCATATTGATGCATATAATGGCGAAGAAAAGGTACATATGAGGAGAACACACATATGTGATGAGCTTGATGCTCGTAAAATAACAATAGTAAGCTTCTGTCCAAGAAGCCCCCAGGTATAATGGACGTACATATTTGAGTATGTGTATGTCACAGGTGCACGGTTGAGCCGCGTGAAGAGCTTTAAAGCTAAAAAAGAAAAAATCAAAAAGAGAGGAAAGAAGTATTGGAAACAATAGGTAGAAGGAAACAAACAAAGAGTTCGGCACTAGGCATAGAATCTTCGGAGTCTGGCCGCGTTCCAGGGGTTCAGCTCTAGGCGATTGTCAGATGCATCACGCAGGCTGTACGCTCCCCCAGTGAGAACTTAGTCAATGATGAAGGGACCCTCCCACTTTGGCTTGATTTTGTCATGTTTCTTCTTCGAGAGGCGTAGAACAAGTTCGCCAATGTTGTAAGTCTTGGCACGTACTTCTCTGCTTTGATATCTGCGGGCCTGCTGTTGATAAAATGCGGAACGGGCTTTTGCGACGTCGCGCTCCTCCTCCAAGGTATCTAACTTGTCCTGCCGATCGAGCTCGGCCTCTCTCTCTTTGTACATGTGCACTCAAGGTGAGTCATGAATAATGTCGTAGGGTAACACAACCTTTGCATCGTACACCATAAAGAAATGTGTGTATCCGGTAGTGCGATTGGGCATGGTCCGCAGCCCCCAAAGTATGGAGTCGAGCTCCTAAACCCAGTGCTTGTCAGATTCTTTTAAAGACCGCACTTGTCTGGGTTTGATGCCGCTCATAATAAGACCATTGACTCGTTCGACTTGACTGTTTGTTTGCGGATGATATATGGAGGCGTAATCGAGCTTAATACCGAGATTAGCACACCAATTTTTCACCTCAACGGCTGTAAAGCTAGAGCCATTGTCGGTGATGATGCTGTGTGGAACACCGTAACGGTGCACAACACCGGATATAAAGTCTATCACTGGCCTGACTTTTGTCGTTTTAACTGGTTTGGCCTCTATTCACTTAGTGAACTTATCTACCATAACTAGCATATATTTTTTCTTATGGCTACCTCCTTTAATGGGTCCAACCATGTCAAGCCCCCAGACCGCGAAAGGCCAAGTTATTGGGATTTTTTGTAGAGTGGTGTGTGGCATATGGCTTTGGTTGGTGAAAAGCTGGCACCTAACACAATGTTGGATAAGGTCATGTGCATCTGCTCGGGCCGTCGGCAGTAAAAACCTGTGCAGAAGGCCCTGTTTACAAAGGCCCGAGCTGCGGCGTGGTGACCACCGAGACCGGCATGAATTTCAGCCAAAAGCTGCCGCCCTCCTCCTCGGAGATACATCTTTGAAGCACTTCGGTAGCGCTTTTCTTGTAGAGTTCTCCTTCATGGACCTTATAGGCTTTCGAACGCCGAACAATGCGGCGGGCCTCATTCTGATCCTTAGGGAGCTCTCGCCTATTGAAGTAGGCCAAGAATGGTTCGGTCCATGGGGTAATGACTGCCATTACAAGATGGGCTGATGGTGTTGTTTCGGTGGCTGAGCCTCCGATGATGTCGGTATGTTCGGCATCTGGGGTTATGGTCGGGTCTGGACTAACGTTCCTGCTCTCCCCTTGCCACACCACGGATGGCTTGAAAAGCCTTTCCAAGAAGATATTAGGTGGGGCGGGGTCGCGCTTGGCGCCAATGCGACCAAGGACGTCCGCCGCTTGATTACTCTCTCAAGCCACATGGTGAAACTCGAGCCCCTCGAACTGAGCCGACATTTTGAGAACGGCGTTACTGTAAGCCACCATCTTCGTATCCTTGGCATCAAAATCTCTATTTATTTGAGATATCGCGAGGTTCGAGTCCCCGCGCACTTCCAGGCGTTGTATGCCCATGGAGACAGCCATCTGAAGACCATGCAATAGAGCCTCGTATCCGGCTGCATTGTTAGAGTCTGTGTATAATATTTGGAGTACGTACTAAACTGTATCTCCAGTGGGGGATGTTAGGAGAATGCCTGCCCCTAAGCCCGCCAGCATTTTGTAACCATCAAAATGCATAACCCAGTTGGAATATGTGTCGTACTCTTTAGGGAGTTTGGCTTCTGTCCATTCGGCGATGAAGTCGGCCAGTACTTGGGATTTGATGGCCCGGCGTGGCTTATATGTTATATAGAATGGAAGGAGCTCAATGGCCCACTTGGCAATCCGGCCCGTTGCGTCGCGATTGTTTATTATGTCATTCAGTGGAACTTCATAAGCCACTGTGATCAAGCACTCTTGGAAATAGTGTCATAGCTTCCAGGATGCCATGAAGACCGCGTATGCTATCTTTTGATAATGAGGGTACCGGGATTTGCATGGAGTTAGGACGGTGGATACGTAGTATACCGGCTTCTGGAGCGGGAATTTGTGTCCGTCCTCTTCTTGTTCGACGACGAGTACTACGCTCACCACCTGGTATGTTGCAAATATGTATAATAGCATTGGTTCACTAGCTCTTGGCGCGGCTAGGATTGGGTTGCTTGCTAACAGAGCCTTTATTTCTTCCAATCCGGCCATTGCTGCATCTGTCCTCTCGAAGTGATCAGTGCGTCGAAGGAGCCGATAAAGTAGCAATGCTTTTTCTCCTAGTCTGGAGATAAAGCGGCTTAAAGCTGCCACGCATCCAGCTAGCTTTTGGACCTGTTTAAGGTCTGTTGGTGTAGCCAATTGTGATAAAGCTCGGATTTTGTCTGGATTTGCCTCAATTCCTCTACTGGAAACAATGAAGCCCATTAGTTTTCTCGAGGGGACTCCGAATACACATTTTTCCGGATTGAGCTTAATGTCATATGTCCGGAGATTGTCGAATGTGAGGCGTAAGTCATCTATTAATGATTCAAATTACTTAGTCTTGATGACAACTTTGTCCACATATGCTTCAACTGTTTTACCGATTTGTTTCTCCAAGCATGTTTGAATCATGCGTTGGTAGGTGGCATTGGCATTTTTGAGCCCAAAGGGCATAGTGTTGAAGCAGAAAGTCCCGTATGGGGTGATAAATGCCATTGCGGCTTGGTCGGATTCCTTCATTTTAATTTGATGGTATCCGGAGTATGCATCAAGGAAACACAGTGAGTCATGTCCTGTAGTGGCGTCAATAATTTGATCGATGCGGGGGAGTCGGAATGGATCCTTAGGGCAAGCTTTGTTGAGGTCTTAGAAATCGACGCACAAGCGCCAAGATTTATCCTTCTTTGGCACCATCACCAGGGTTGCTATCCAGTCCCGATGTTTTATTTCTCTGATGAATCCAACCTCGATTAGCTTGGCTAGCTCCTTCCCCATGGCTTGTCGTTTGGGTTTGGAAAAATGCCGCAGTGTTTGCTTAACTGGCTTGTATCCCTTCAATATATTGAGGCTGTGCTCGGCCAACCTGCGTGGGATTCCTGGCATATCAGAAGGGTGCCAGGCGAATATGTCCCAATTCTCGTGTAGGAACGCTCATAGTGCAGCGTCCACCGTTGAGTCCAGCTGTGCACCGATGGAGGCTGTTTTCTTTGGGTCCGTCGGGTGGACTTGGAATTTGACTATTTCATCTGCTAGTTTGAAGGAGGTGGATTTAGAGCGCTTGTCGAGGATTATGCCGTCCCTATCCACCGTTGAGCGCAGCACGTTTAACTCTTCGGCCACAAGGGCCTCAGAGAGTGCCTCGAGGGCCAGGGAGGCTGTTCTGTTTTCAGCACGGAGGGCTATATCCGGATCACTTGTGAGAGTGATAATATCGTTGGGCTCGGGCATTTTGAGCTTCATATACCTGTAATGAGGTATGACTTGAAAGCGTGTGAATGCGTCTCGCCCCAACAAGGCGTGGTATCCACTGTTGAAAGGGGACACTTGGAAGGTTATTTCTTCGGACCGGTAGTTATCCGGCGTGCCGAATACCACATCAAGTGTGATTTTTCCCGCGCATCGTGCCTCCTAGCTGGGAATAATTCCTTGGAAGGTCGTGCTACTTTGCTCAATACGGCTCATGTCTATGTCCATTTTACTGAGTGTATCCTAATATATGAGGTTTAACCCGCTGTCACCATCCATGAGCACTTTGGTAAGTCGAAAACCGTCCACAATTGGATTGAGGACCAAGGACGCTGGTGCTCGGATTGACCGGCCTTTTGGTTCGTCACTGGCATTGAAAGTTATGGCCGTGTCGTTCCAAGGATTTATTGTTGCGATGTGATAGACTTCGGTGAGGTCCCGGAGTGCCCTCTTGCGCCGATTGTTTGAAGTGAAAGTCTCGAAGACTGTTAATACTCTGCGGTCGTCGTGTTCCGGGGGGAGTTATTCTGAGGTATGTTTGGTGAGGATATCCTCGCCACTCTTGGCCACTTGCCGGAGTATCCAACATGCTCTAAGGCTGTGTGTAGGTATGGTATCTGGTGTTGTGTGTATTTTGCACAGCCTATCGAGCCATCCTTCCAGAACTGTTTCGCGCCCCGTAATGGGTTTGGATTTGTTTACTGCTGTGTTGGGCGCCTCTCGAGGGTGCATCATTTTTGTCCGGACGAAAGGTTGAGTGGGAGCTGGTGGCTCCCAATGAGCTGCCTGAGTTTTCCAGGCGCTTTCCATTTCTTAGTACTTCTATACTATGGCTATCAAATCGGCGAAGTGTAATAAGTGACGGCGGTTGGTAGCATTGAGGATTCCTTCGTCTGTACAATTACTGCGGAATATTGAGATCGCGTCTTCGTCGTGGCAATCTTTGATCTTGTTCTTGACAAGGAGAAATCTGGCCCAAAAGTGATGGACTGTTTCCTGAGACTACTGCCATAGGTTGGTGAGATCGCGTATATTTGGGTGGGTGGGTGGATTTAAATCCGAACCCTGGCCCAATTTGGGATCTAGAGTTTGAGAAATTTCTGATCTTAATAGTTCGGATTCCGGGAGATCGACTGATTTTTCAGGTCTATCGTCTGATTCCAAGTTCAGAGGACAAAGTATGTCGTTCCATGGATAGGTGTCCGGCTCTACGAGCTCGGGGATCCGAACATAGTTCGTCCTCAGTATAGAGGGAGAATTGTTGTTTTGCTCCTCCACTACCGCTATCTGGTGGGTGATCGATGGAGATTTGATTTCTCTCTGATCGGGTTTGAGCCCAATCCGACCGTAGTATATGGCGATCCCCAGGGCGGCGATGCGATCCAGAAGTTCATTCAAGGATGAAAATTCTGTTGAATCCATCTGTCTGGAGTATTCGGAGTCAATCTGGAGGCGATTTTCGATGACCCGAGAAGTCATCGTCGGCTTACCGGCCGAACGGGCGGTCATGATAAAGCCACCCAACCGGAGGGTTTGGCCTGAGGCCAGGGCTCCATCGGCGCTGATGTTGTCCTTGATCACAAGGCGAGCCATCAACCCTGACTTCGACGTCATAGTGGAACTCTCAACGACAGCACCAATGTCGGTGTCAAAACCGGCGGATCTCGGGTAGGGGGTCCCGGACTGTGCGTCTGAGGTTGATGGTAACAGGAGACATGGAACACAATGTTTACCCAGGTTCGGGCCCTCTTGATGGAGGTAAAACCCTACGTCCTGCTAGATTAATATTGATGAGTATGGGGTTACAAGAGTTGATCTACCACAAGATCGTAATGGCTAAAACCCTAGAATCCTAGCCTATCTGATTATGATTGTCCCTACAGACTAAACCCTCCAGTTTATATATACATTGGAGGGGACTAGGGTTACACAAAGTCGGTTACATAGAAAGGAAATAGTATATCCGTCCGCCTGACTTGCCATCAACGCAAAGAAGAGTCCTATCCGGACACGGAAAAAAGTCTTCCATCTTGTATCTTCATGGCCCAATAATCCGGCCCATGTCTTACAGGCCAGACGCCCAAGGAACCCTTAGTCCAAGACTCCCTCAGCAGGCAGGGAGCACGGCCGACGCGCGGGGTGGGCGTGTCAGGACCCCGATTCCAAGTCACATCTATCTAGCCGGTAACACTTCATATCACATTGCGGCCTCACGCATGGTATTCCCACGGGTGTCGCCTTACCATGGCCCGGGACTGTTTGCGCCTTTTGGCTCACCTATATGATAGTGTCGCTAGCATCCATATGATAGAGAACCCGGGCCGACATGGCTAGTCATGAACCCAAAGCGGCACAGACCTATGGAGACAGGCATACGTGAATCACATCGAGCATGTCGGTCATCAGCGTGTGAATCCGGGCTGTAGCACTGGGCTAACAGGACTCCGGGGAACCCAGGCTGTAGCAGGCTAGGCAGGACTCCGGATGTCACCACGTGACATTTTCCCGAAGGGACAGACATAGGAACAAAGTGAAACACATGCCGACCAGTCAAGTGTCCTGAGAAGTAGTGCTGGGCTAGCAGGACTGCGGTGAACCGGGCTGTAGCAGACTATTATGGCTCGAGGAACACTAGACTACATTTCCCCATAAGAAAGGCTGCCAAGGATAAACAACTAGATTGTCGGATCCCACACATACCAAGCATTTCAATCATACAGACAATATGCTCGATATGTGTAAATACAACATGGCATCACAACAAAACTCTACAACTCAAGTACTTTATTTAAAGGCTCCAGAGAGCCATACATAACATGTTCATACAGGTAGGGGTCACATGACCCGACACTCAAGTCATACAAGCATACAAGCACATGCGGAAGCAAATAGTCTGAGTACAGACACTAGAAAGAAAGAAGGCTTCTCGAAGCCTGTCTATCTACATAGGGCCCTCCATGGCCAGGATCACCACCTGGGTGGCAAGTCACTCATCGACATCAAGGTCTACATAAAACCCATCAGAGGGGGCGGTGTTGTCGTCTGAAAACAGTAATTAAACAAACATGAGTACAAAGGTACTCAACAAGTCTTATATCAGAACCTACTATACATGCTCATTCTCAAGAAGGCGGTGGAGTTATTGCAGCAAGACAGCTTTGACTCTTGGCTAAGCTATCCTACGGGACACCACTATTAAAATAGTTTTCGCACACGAGTCCACTAATCACCAACACAATACTCCATCGGGGATCCTCCCTCATCATCCTACGAGAGAGCCATCCTCGGTACTCACACTTATCTTGAGTCTTTTAGTAGTATCCATTAACTTGTCTATGAACTGTATATGCAACCAAGTAGTCCTTTACCGCGGACGCGGCTATTCGAATAGATGATGTTAACCCTGCAGGGGTGTACTTCTTCATACATGCTCTCACCACTTATCGCCGTTTACACGACATGTACTCGACAAGCTTCAAGCGGAAGCCCAACGAGGGTGTCGGCCACGGCCTACCTAAACACTCAAGTCTCTAGTCCAGGTTTATCACCTATCCAGGTTCCATCCGCAGGGAGTCCGGCCGAGGTTTCCACATACGGCCCCGAACGATGTGAACAGGGTTCCCGAGACACCAAACGGGTGACTCGGTACACCGTGCCACGGTGTATCTACTGCAACATAGCCCACCCCTAGGGTCAGCGCTACGCACGTCCGCCAACACATAACCTACAAACACCAGAAACTAATTGCAACTCCTGGACAGAGTACTAGAGTGATTAAGAAGCCGAGAGGGTCCATTGGTTTCGGGCCCAATGTGTGGTAGTAGCTGAATCTTAAATCACACATACAGATCTCAGTTCTTAGGGACGACCTCAATGAAACAACCCACCATGTACTCCTACATGGCCTCTCATCGGTACCTTTACCAAAACATGTTCAACACATCCCTCACATTACCGACATAATCATTTCACTCTAGCCCATCACCCAGATGAACCAGACCTGACACAACTCTAAGCATAGCAGGCATAGCAAGGTAGGAAACACAAACATGGCTCAATCAACTCCTACACATGCTAGTGGGTTTCATCTAGTTACTGTGGCAATGACATGTCATGCAGAGGATAAGGCTTCAACTACCGTAGCACACAGCAGTTTGAAACGATGTAGTCTTAATGCAGTAAATAAGAGCAGAGGCGAGAACATGGGATTGTATCGATATGATCAATGGGGCTGCTTGCCTGATGGAGTGGTAGTAGGGTACTGCCCTTCAGTTGGATACTCGGAGATATCCTCGGAGGCAGAACCTACCACGAGGGATACACAGAACATAATCAACACATGACAATATGCAACAATATGATGCATGCTATGACATGGCAAAATGATGTGTCCTGCCTAATGCAATGTGAAACAAGTTGAAATGGGTCCATTTGAACCAAATATTCAAATGGAAGTTAAAGTTCTTATGCATAATAAGTGTGTTAGCTTGTTTCACCTAAACAACAAGGTTAAAGTGGTTTTTCATGCATGAAACCATTACAGATGGATAGATTGAATTTTTCTGATCATTTTTCACATATAATTTGTTTGATTTGGAGCTATGGTTGATTTTCTATGATTTTTAGAAGTTTTGGCTCTTTCCTAGAATTTCCTATATAAAAATAAATCCAGAAAATGAATAATTGCGTCAGCACTGCATCACTGTGACGTCAGCGAGTCAAAGGCACCAGGGCCAGTCAAACCTGACTGGTGGGCCCTGTCTATTAGTGTCTCAGCTAACTAACAGAGTTAAGTTAGTACTAATTAACTGTCAGTGGGGCTTGGGCCCACATGTCAGTGACCTAAACTAACTAAAATTAGTTAATACTAATCCTAAACTAATTAACAGGTCGGCCCCACCTGTCATAGGCTCAGGGGGGAAGTCAACTTGGGCCCACACGTCAGTCCACGGGTCAAAACGTGGTCAACTCGCCGGCGGCTTGACACCGGCAACGACAGACGCGACGGAGGGGCTTGGGTTTTGCCCACAGTCGACCAAATCGACTGCGGTTTGGTCCTACGAGTAGCTGGGGGCAAGCCGCGGCGTTTGGTGGCAGTGGGTGGAGCTAGGGTGGCCGGAAACGTCGCCAGCGACGAGTTTGGCGGTGGCCGGAGCTCGAGTGAGCTCGGACCCGTCGCTAGGAGGCAAGGCGAGGCACGGGCGTGGTGCGTTGTGCTCCTGGGGATGTGGTGAAGTTAGTGGACTAAGTGGCGTGGCCGTGGCATGGACGGAGCCTCGTCGACGACGAGCTCCGCGGCGACGCGTGCGGGCGAACTCCGTGTGCTCGCTGTGGTGCACAAGAAGGAGAGAGGAGAGGATAGGGAGGTGGCTAAGCTCATAGCGGTTGCGACGGAGTTGACAGCAAGGTCGGAGACGAGCCGGAGCAAGCGGGGCGGCGGAGGCGATCTAGCCGGCAGGAGGTTGAAGACGAGCTCGGTGAAGACGCTCAGGGGCCTCCGGCGGGGCGTGGCTCGGTGGGACGGTCGAGGAGGGAGTGGCGGAGCTTCAGGACACGGCGGGGCGGTGCGAGGACGACGGTGGACGTGAGAACTACGGTGGCGTGGCTGCGGCAGCGTCGACCATGGCTTCGGGGAGCGGGGGAGAGAGCAAGGGGAGGAATGAGGTGTCCAGGGGGTCGGGGTGGCGCCGCGGAGGCGTTTCGAGGCATCACGCTGGCGCGGGCGACGGCAGGCAGGCAGAGAGGTGGCGTGGCGAGCTCCTGTGCTCGCCGTCGAGCACCTGCTCGCCTTGCTGGCTAGGCAAAGCAACTGCGTGGAGCGGCTGCTGGGTTGGGCCAGCTAGGTGGGCCGGCTGGTGGGCTTCCAGGTAAGCTCTAACTCTCTCTCTCTCTCTTTTCTGTTTTGCTTTTATTTATTTCCTCCTATGTGTATTGAAATAGAATAAATACCATTTCATTTCCAAAAACTCTGGAAATATTCAGAGGCACATTTGGGAATATTCTCAACTGCCTAAAAATGCTTCCAAGATTATTTGAGCACTTTAAAATATTTATAGCATTTAAAATGCCCAAATTCAAATACTTATGGCTTGTTCAAAAATCCAGAATGGCTCCATAAATTGCAAGACCATTTTTGGCAGAGGTTTTAGTCAAGACCAAAAATGGTGGGCTTTTATGAAGGGCATTTTGGGTTCATTGAAATTCCAATCGTTGGAAATTAGCATTTTCAGGGGGGGTGTTGGGGTTGATTAGGCCCCATTTCAAGTTTAAAAGAAATTTAAACATGATGCACATGTTCATCCAATCCTAATGCATGACTAAAAGCAGGGATGTGACAGGGCGCAGGTGTATGCCCGCGGGCACGGGCACGGGAGGTACGACGCATGGACGAAGCTTGTCGCGGCCATTGACAGCGACTGAGGCAAGGGGAAGGAGGGGGCCGACGAGGGGCTCACAGGGGAGCTCGACGGCGTGCTCTGGAAGGCCGGGAGTGGCTCGGTGCAGCGGATCCGACAACGATGACCGGCAGGGCAGAGGCGGAAGACGAGGCCAATCCGGCGAGGTAGTGGTCTCGGACTTTCTCCTATGGGTGAAGTCGATGAAGAGGCGGTCGGCGGAGGCGATGCAGCGACGGCGTCGGGCGGGGCAGTGGTGACAGCGACGGGTGGCGGGCTTGGTGCGCATTGGGCTGTGCCCGATCCAGGCGAGGGCGCGCTCGAGGGAGAGGGAGGGCGAGGTGGATTGGTAGGGCTACGGTTTCGGGAAGGATGACATGGACGAGCGGCGAGGTCCAGCGAGGGGGGTT
>NC_041380.1:354460352-354493888 GCF_002162155.2 Triticum dicoccoides
TGTTTTCTTTTTATTTTTTGTTTTCTTTTCATTTTAGTAATTTTTCTTTACTGTTTTATCTTTATGCTCATTTAATTTAGTCTTACAAAATATATACGAAAGCACCTAAATTAGTGTGACTAGTTTTACCACTGCCACAAAAAGTTCACACCTAATTAAAATAGTTTAATATTTTATAAATTATAAAGGTGTTTATTTAATTGTTTAAGCTACTGTTTTATTTATTTTAGAGCCTTTAAACACTTTATCAAAGTTTGATTTCTCCACCACAATTATCTATGATTTATCTGTCACCTTTAGAACATTTTAGTTTCAATGTTTGAAAACGTTTGTCATTTGCCTTTATTTTAAATTAGAACTCTGAATCGGTTTTGAACTAACGTGAGTTTAACAACAGTATCCGTGGTGACGTGGCATCATTAGCAGGGAATTACTGTAGCTTAATTATCCGGACGTCACAATTCTCCTCCACTATAAGAAATCTTGTCCTAAGATTTAGGAGGTGGAGTAAGGGAGAAAGATCTGGTTACGAAATTCTAACAATTCTTCTCGATCTTGGTTGCTCTTCTCGAAGAGGTTGATACACTACGTTGATGTCTTCATTTCTCTGATTCAGGTCATCATGATGAAATTGGTATCCTTTCTTCGGGAACCCCAGCGTACTTACAGTAGAATAAGGCGGGGTTATTCCGGGAGAACAGACTCTGCAAGGTTGACTATCGGTAGCTAATATCGGGGAAGGTGGCGGAAAGTAACTATTGAACTGAAACTTAAGAAAATATTGATAGCAAGGTGAGAAGATATCATTAGAAGTTTCAGGCAGGCGGGCAATCGTTCGATGCCTGTTACAGGGCATGAAAGGGGTTCAAAGCAAAGGGAATAATTATTGTTTCTGATACCAGAATTGATGACCTCTCGGAAGGCGGCTCATGAATTTCATACGAGGTCACGTGCGAGGAACAACCTTGAGAACAGGGGGTGTACGGAAGAGTCGGATTTCAATCCTGTGAAACTATGGGTTAGGGGCCCACCATGTGGGTCAAAAGTAGGAAGGGCGTTGTCATCTTGCATGGTCATGATAGCAAGGCATGTCAAAGGATAGCCTATCAGTTATGTCGGCGTCAACATCGGTACCAAGGGCGAGGGATGAAGAGAACCATTTTCCTGCTCGTTGCACGAGGTGGACCATTAGGCAAAGTTTGCATCCATCGGTGGCTACCAAAATGTCGGAGAAACTGATCCACGAACACCTATGGGGATCGGCGGACCGAGCCCCTTTCGATTCGGTGAGGGCGGAGGTCGAGCAAAGAGCGGATCGAGGCGGTACACGCGAGCAGTTTTACCCAGCTTCGGGCCGCACGGATGCGTAAAACCCTACTGCTGCTTGTTTGTGTGTATTGAATTCTTGCTCAGGAGCGATGGACGCTGCCAGACCGAGCGTGAGAGTGTTCCTGATGTTTCGAATGAGCCCAACCCTTTCTACGTTGCACTTGGGCCTCCTTTTATACTTTCAAGGGATCACCGACAGGTGGCAACGTAGACTAGAAGGGTAAAAATGGAAAAGGATGCGGTAGGTGCAGCTACCGCTACTGTGGACACAGTGCACCCTACCTAACTCTGACGGCAGGGGACAAGGTCATTGAATGCCCGTCTGAGTTGCCTAAACAGTGCAAAAAGTGACAGTTAGGAGCGCCACCGTTTGCCACGATGGCCTTCTCTTCATCTCCGCTTGCCACCGCGTACCCCTGGCTGCACAGGCTCCCGCCACGCGCCCCTGAGGAAGCCTCATGGCGACACGCGGGTGGGTGCGCTGGAGCGTGGGTACAGAGTGGCAGCGGGCCCCCGGCGAGTACCTTGTCGGGGTCGTCGTCTTGTCGAGTCCAGAAGCTCGTCGCTCACCGGACCTTGCCGGGACGTGCGGTGCATCGCGGCAAGTTTCTTGAAGTGCCGTGGTTGGCCTTCCCGGCAAGTTCCTCTTGCCGAGGCCTTGTCTCTTCCCGGCAAGATCCTCTTGCCGGGGCCTTGTCTCTTCATCTTGAATGCTTTGTTCTTGAAGGGGCTCCAAGGGAACCCACGGAGGACCCTGGCGGTCGTCCGGCAAGCCTTGCCGCGGGGTGTTGCAACTGCCCGTGCACGAGTTCGGGATACTAGGGTACCCCTACTCTAGTACACCGACAGGAGCCCCCGGGCCTGGGCCATACACGGTGCCGAGCGTTGTTGGGCCAGGCCCAAAACAGGGCACGGGCACGCGCGGGCCTGGGGTATGCCGAATCTAACTCCGTATCCACCGCACCCCCCGCAACGGCACGCGTCAATCATGGCGTCGTGGGGGGAGATCATGGGTGGTTGTTTATTTGGAAGGCCGAAATGTCCGCCCCTCCTCCTTATAAGCAGGGGAAACAGGGGTATTCCCCCTATCTTCGTCATTCGCTGCTGCAATCGCAGAAACCTCCGCCGCCCTCCTCCGCTTCCAAAGTCGAAAGAGAGCAGCGCTTCGCTCCCGTCGCCGCCGCCACTACCAGCGCCGTCGATCTCCCCCACCGCCTCCGCCATGGCTCCGCAGCCCGGAAAGGGTAAGGCCGCGAAAGCTGTGAAGTCGACCGAAGCGCAGCGGCTTGAGGCGCTGCCGAAAGAGCGGGCCACCTTCCTCCCCGAACTCTCCACAAAGGATCTGAGGGAGTGGTACTATCTCTTCTGGTCGACGGAGACACGGGCGCATCCGCGCACAAAGGTACTCTCTGCCATCACCTCGCAAGAAGCTCCAGTTGGCGGGTACCCTTTCTTTGCCGTGTTCTTCTACTGCGGGCTCTGCCCGCCATTCTCTGATTTCTTCTGTGATATCATGAACACCTACGGGCTCCACCTCCTTGATTTTACCCCCAACGCCGTCTTGACCATGGCAGTTTTCGCCCATCTATGCGAAAGCTTTGTCGGAGTCCACCCCAACATAGCTCTCTTCCGCCATTTCTTCATGCCCCGTGTCGAGAGAGGGGAAACCCTTGCCGGGGGGTCCGCCCTTGGCGGCGTCGTCGAAGCAGACGACGAGTCGGAGGAGATCACCATGCCCTCCTGATGAAGCTGTTCTGCTCCTGCACAAACAAACCAGTGATCAGATGTCAACAAAGGAAAAGAGCAACCACGCCACCCAGAAGCAGAAAGTAAACTATATGCTTACGCTGGGGGCTGCGCTAGGGGCTGCTCTGCGAAGTGATGGCCGGATCCGGCAAGGTGGTCTCGGGCGCGCCTCTTGTGGTCGCAGTGGGCTCGTCCTCGATGACCACCACCTGAGCCTTGGCCCTCTTCGCCGCCCTCTGGGCCAGAGTCCTGAAAAGGGAGAGTCCAGGGTGGGTCAGATCAGATTCAAGACAAGATCAGCAAGTTGAAGAACTACAAGAACAAGCAAGGGAATCTTACTCTTCTTCTTCTTCCTCCTCGTCGGAGCTGAGCGCGGAAAGGTCGAAGTTCGGCCCACCCCCGGCGCGACGAGGTGGAGGGGTGGGATCCCTTGGCCGCTTGGCGGGGACTGCGGCGCCAGCCCGAGACGGCCCCGCTTCAGTTGTCGCTGCGGAGGGAGGCGCTCCCGCGGCAACCGTACTTGCCGCGGTAGAGTGCATCGCGCGATGCTGCGGCTGTTGGCCCACTTGCCGCCCTGCTACGTCGCCGACCCTGCGGAGGCGCCTTCTTGGCTGCACTGGGGGCTGCGCTACGGGCCCTACTCGCGGCAAGCTCCTCGGAGATGGCGGGCCGCTCGCACCCTCGGCGGGCTCGTTCGACTCGGCGTCGGGCACGGCGAGCTCTTCTTCCTCTTCGGGCTGCTCCCGTTCGGCGAGACTCATCGCCAACGCCGCGTCCGCTTCCTCCATGGTGAACTCGAATTCACCCGCGGCCGCGGCTGCCGCCGCCTCTTCCGCCCTGGTGGCGATGCGCTCCATCTCTTGATCAGTGGTGTCGCGGGTGAGGAGCTTCTTCTCGTCAGCATTGACCGCCACCTCCACTAGGCTGTCGAAGAACTGCTGCACGACGTCGCCGGCGGGCTCTTGCCAAGTTGGAGCGATCCCGTGCGAGTCACACAACGGCATCATTGCGCAGATGCGGTCGCGTGAGGAGTTGTTACACAGAGGCACGACGCCTGCCGGCAACCTGAACCACTCGGGATGCTGCGGGTCGTGCTTGAATATCTCCTTGAGTATCCCGTCCAACTCTATGACGATGAAATTGAAGTTGAGGCCTGGGCGCAACCTCATGATATCTGCCGGGCCTCCAAATTCCCAGGCGGGTCTCCCCCTCGCCTGCAGAGGGGCAATGCACCGGCGAAGGAAATCTGCGCCGACAGCTCCTACAGTCAGCCCGGCAAGCCTGAGACGCAAGATCCGAGTGGTGGCGATCTTCAGCTAGTCGTCGTCCGCGGATAGAGCGCTCCAGTCATTGCCACGCACTGCTGGGGCTTGGCGCAGGGCGGTGAACGGCTGCGGGTTCTCCTCTACAACCCAGCACCAGTTTGCTCTCCACTCATCCCACTTACTGCGGAGCTCCCCCTCCAGATAGGTCTCCTTCTTGCCGGCTCGCGAGATCAAGGGAGCGTTCTCCGGCAAGGAAGCGATCTCCGGCAAGGGAGGAGTCTCCGGCAAGGGGGGAGTCTCTGGCAAGGGATAGCGCCAACGATCCCGCGGTGGTGGAGGTCATGACAGCAGATCCTAGCACAGGTAGTCCTTCTTGCCCGAAACTTTCCTTGTATTCTTCTGCTGATTTTTCTTCTCGGATACTTGTTTGATTTCTCCTTCTCCGGTCGTCAGACCCACCCTCCGCGGATCCGATGGAGACCGAGGCGGGCGGCGAGGAGGACGCGCGCGGCAATACTGATGATGCCGCGGCCACCGAAGAAGGAGCCGGCACTGACGTGCCCGCCGGCGAAGAGGCCGCCAAGGCTGCTGCCGAAGAAGCTGGCGGGGGATCTGGCGATCGCACTGACGGTCCTGAGGCCGCAGGAGCGCCAGGCGCTGCACCGACCGCCGATCCCTCCGCCGCTGCCGTGGCGGCAGACTCCGAGGAGTCCCAGCCCGGCGCCTATCTGAAGGCCGGCGAGGGCATCTTCATCAAGCTCCCCTGGGCGTCAAGCTCCAGGGCGCCGGTGGAAGGAGAAGCTCTGGATGGGGAGGTGCTTGCCTCCGCCGGGTTGTCGATCGTTGACGCGCCGGGAAGCAGCAGTGACGAGCCCGAGGAGGAGCGGCTGCTGCGGAGGCTGCTGGCGCTCTACCGCGCCCGCCAAGTCAAGTTGGAGTCCCGGGAAGCGCTTGTCGCGAGGGCGAGCGTGGACATAGAGAAGCGTGCGGAGGAGCTCCGGGGTCTTCGCCAAGAAACTCTCCAGGCCTTGGCGGAGGAGCGGGAGCAGCTTGCTGAGGAGCGGAAGGCCTTCCTCCTTGAGAAGGCTGAGGCTGAAGAGCAGCAGCGGCTCACCGGCGAGAAGCTGTACGCACGAGAAGGCGAGCTGACTCAGCGGAAAGTGAACCTCGACAGCCACGAAGAGGAGCTTGCCGCGCGCAAACGGGCACTTGGCGGGACGCTCCAAGAGGCAAAGGATGCGGCTGCGGCTGCCGAGGCCGCCAAGAAAGAATTGGAGACAAAGGTGGCGCAGCTAGAAGCTAATCTGAAGGTTGGTAGCGAAGAGCTTGCCGCGCTCAAGCTAGAGCGCGAGAAGGATGCCCTTGCCCACGGTGAGCTGCAGGGCCGACTTGCCGAGAGGGGCAAGGAACTGAGCGCCGCCAAGGATTCCAACGCCGATCTGACGCTGAAGCTGGCCACCTTGACGGAGACGTTGGACAGCGCCAGGAAACGGGAGGCAGACTTGAAGAAAGACATCAAGGCCAACGATGCGCTGCTGGCGAGGGCCGCCGAAACCCAGAATCTCCTCAGAGATACCGTGGCGCTCTGGACGGAGGGCCTCGTGAACGTTGCTGCAGTCATTGAAGAGGAGCTGGTGCAGTTGGGGGTGGAAGGCTTCGGTTATTCCTCCGACGAGAATCTCCAACCCAGCGCCAAGCTCACTCTGTTCTTCAAGGGCGTGGCGACGGCTCTCCAGCAGCTCCGGGAACGGATCCCAAAGCAGCTGGCCGACGAGTCACGCTCGATTTGTGCCGGAGTTCTGGAGAAGGTGCTGGTGAAGGTGGCCTTCCGCAATCCGGGCCTCAACCTCACCAACGTCCTCAAGAGGCTGCCGGCGGACGCTGATCTTGACGCACTTAAGGCCCTTGTCGCACCCATTGTGGACAGGGTGAACGAGGTCAAAAGGGTTGACGGCGGTCGCGTAGATTAGGCCGTCCATTTTCTTCTTTTCTTGTCGCTGCCAGTCATGTCATGGGAACACTTTATTAGAGGCGCGACAAGTTATTTTTGTAATATAACTCTATCTTAGGCAAAGAATTGTTGTGTTACTTCCTTTACTCGACTCTTGGCTTTGTATGGTTCTGCCCTACGCTTTCTAGGGAAACTTGCCGGCGCAGGCACCCTTGCCACGAGCACCGAGTGCGAAACTTCAGCAGCCTGCTAGCGGGGTCGCTACCGACAAGCAACCTTGTCGCAACTAGTTGCAGCTCACTTAAGTTGTTGAGCGGACTTGAAACAAAGTAAGGGCGCTAGCGGCTCACTTAAGTTGTTGAGCGAACTCGAAGCAAAGTAAGGGCGCTAGCAGCTCACTTAAGTTGTTGAGCGGACTCGAAACAAAGTAAAGGCGCAACTAGCTACGAGTTGGTTCCTCCGCGCATAGGTTTTCCATACAAAGCACGGTCGTTCAAGGAAAATAACTCAAAAACTTAAAAAACTGATTGCTCAAGCTTTAGCAACTTAGCTTTTCTGTCGTCTGCTTCCCGGCAAGGAGAAACTTTCTTGAACGGCCTGGTCCACACCATTATCTTCTCCTCCCCCCCCCCGGTAAACCTTGTGGGCGAGGGAACCTTCCTTCTTTTGAGAAAGAAACAGAGAAATAAAGTAATGATATGGAGCCTTGGGCTCGTTATCGCTTACCGGGGTCTGGTGCTGCACAAAGTGTCAGATAACATATGCGAAAAAGGATTATAGCATAGAAAAGCTGACAAGATGTGCGGGGCACATGAACTTTACTGGTGCACGGGGTCTGCGCCCAGCTTTGTACAAAGGATTACATGCAACAGCGGCAAGACTTGTACAAAAGGTGGTTGCCGGAAAAGCTTCCGGCAACCGCGCCCTACGGGTAAAACTTACGAAGATGTTCTATGTTCCAGGAGTTGCTCACCGGAATGCCATCTTCGGTCTCAAGGCGGACAGCGCCGGGCCTAGTGACTCGTTTCACCCGATAAGGGCCTTCCCACTTCGGCGTCAACTTGTTGGAATTCTTGGCGGACTGAACACGCCGAAGAACAAGGTCGCCTTCCTCGAAGCTCCTGGCTTTAACTTTGCGGCTATGGTAGCGATGCAAAGCTTGCTGGTAGCGAGCGGCTCGCACAGCAGCCTGAAGACGGTCTTCCTCAAGGAGCAGCGCGTCGTCTTGCCGCAGCTGCTCTTGCTCAAGCTCAACATAAGCGAGCACTCGAGGTGACCCGTATACGAGTTCCGTGGGGAGAACTGCCTATGCTCCATAGACTAGAGCGAAAGGTGTCTAGCCAGTGGCTCGATTTGGTGTCGTTCTGATTGACCAAAGAACCACCGGCAGCTCCTTGATCCAGTTTCTTCCGCACTTGTGCAGCCTGTCAAAAGTTCTGGTCTTGAGCCCGCGCAGCACTTCAGCATTTGCCCTCTCTGCTTGACCGTTGCTTCTCGGATGAGCAACAGAAGCGAAGCAGACCTTGGCGCCAAGATCTTGGACATACTGCATGAAGGTGCGGCTCGTAAATTGCGTGCCGTTGTCGGTGATGATCCTGTTAGGAACCCCAAAACGGCAAACAATCGACCTGAAGAACTTGACTGCTGACTGTGCTGTCACCTTCCTCACTGGTTCCACTTCCGGCCACTTTGTGAACTTGTCAATTGCAACGTACAAGAACTCAAAGCCCCCGACAGCTCGGGGGAAGGGGTCGAGGATGTCGAGTTCCCAGACCGAAAATGGCCAGGATAAAGGGATCGTCTGGAGAGCTTGAGCTGGTTGGTGTATCTGTTTGGAGTGGAACTGGCATGCTTCACACTTGGTTACTTGTGCAGTTGCATCCTGGAGGGCTGTCGGCCAGAAGAAGCCTTGCCGGAATGCTTTGCCGGCAAGTGCTCTTGCGCCAATGTGGTGACCACATATGCCTCCATGTATCTCTGCCAACAGCTGTTGTCCATCTTCCCGGCGAATACACTTCAATTTCACACCGTTGAGTCTTCTTCTGTACAGTATGCTATCGACAAACTGGTACATACTTGACTGTCGGGCTACTCTTTCAGCTTCTTCTTGCTCTTCGGGAAGCTCTCCTGTCTGAAGGAAACGGACAATCTGCTGCGCCCATGCTGGAGCTTGTGGCTCGACAACAAGGACTAAAGGCGTATCTGCTGCTGCGGGAACATCCGCTTCTACGGCAAGGACTTGCGGCCCTGCCGGAGCTTGATGTTCCCCGGCAAGCTCGCCGGAGCAAAACTTGTCGGGAGCGTTTGCTTTGACGGAACAAACCATGAGGTTTGCCGGAGCAGACTGCCCCTCAGCATCCTTGGTGTTGATCTTGGGGACTTTCTTGGCGGCGGCTTCGGGGAGCTCTGCCGGAAAGTAGTCACCGGAAACCAACTTCCTCTTCTTATTTTGTCCAGTTGATGGTGTTATGGATGGTTGAGTCAACTTGAGCACAAAGATCCCTGGTTCCACAGGTACTTTTAGTGCGGCACACTTTGACAGGCCATCAGCAATGTCATTCTGAGCCCTTGGGATATGCTCCATTTGTAGGCCGTCAAAGTGCTCTTCTAGCTTTCTCACTTCATCAACATAAGCTTCCATCAATGGACTCTGGTAGTTCTTGTTCACTTGGCGGACGACAAGCTATGAGTCACCCCTGACAATGAGCTTCTTGATCCCAAGGTCTGCTGCGATTCTGAGACCGGCAAGCAATCCTTCATACTCTGCAGTATTGTTGGTTGCTTGCTCTTTGGGAAAGTGCATCTGGACTACGTACTTGAGGTGCTCTCCGGTGGGTGCGACAAGCAGCACGCCTGCACCGGCGCCTTGCAGCGAGAAGGCACCATCAAAGTACATCAGCCACTCCTTGCTTGTCTCTTTGACGGGGATGCTTGTCTCTCGGATTTCTTCGTCTGGGGTTGGCGTCCATTCCGCTATGAACTCTGCCAATGCTCTGCTCTGTATAGTGGAAGTACTCTCAAACTTGAGGCCAAAGCTTGACAGTTCCAGTGCCCACTCGACAATCCTGCCTGTTGCTTCTGGATTTTGCAGTATCCTTTTCAGCGGAAAGCGAGTGACGACTGTGATCTCATGTGCTTGGAAGTAATGGCGCAGCTTTCTCGAGGCCATGAGGAGGCCGAAAAGCAACTTCTGCACTCCAGAGTACCTTGATCTGGCTCCCTGTAGAAGGGAACTGACAAAGTAAACTGGGCGCTGCACCATTTTCCCCTGCACCTCCTTGCATGCCTACGCAGACTCAACTTTGTCGGGGCCGGAGCTTGTCGGAGAAGCCCCCTGCTTGTCGCTGGATTCACTTGCCGCGGTTGCTGGCTCATCGTCCGCCTCCCTCTCCGCTACTAATGCAGCACTAACCACTTGATTGGTTGCCGCTAGGTACAGCAGCAACTTCTCTTGTGGCTTAGGTGCGACAAGTATTGGAGTGGAGGACAGGTACCTCTTCAAGTCCTGTAGCGCGGCCTCCGCTTCTGGAGTCCATTTCATTGGACCTGCCTTTTTCAATATTTTGAAAAACGGCAGGGCGCGCTCAGCAGACTTAGAGATAAACCTGCTGAGAGCAGCCATGCAACCGGCAAGCCTTCGCACATCCTTGACGCGCTTCGGTGCTTCAATCTGCTCGATGGCCTTGATCTTGTCGGGGTTGGCTTCAATTCCCCGCTGAGACACAAAGAACCCGAGAAGCTTGCCGGAAGGGACTCCGAACACGCACTTCTCGGGATTGAGCTTCAGGTTGATCCTGCGCAGATTTGCAAAAGTTTCTTCTAAATCTTGGATCAGGGTAGCCTTGTCCTTGCTCTTGACCACTATATCATCCATGTAGGCTTCCACATTTCTGTGTATCTGTGGCTCAAAAGCAACACGGACTACCCTTGCAAATGTTGAACCAGCATTCTTCAACCCAAAGGGCATCCGTACAAAATAGTATGTGCCGCAAGGGGTGATAAATGCGGTTTTTTCCTCATCCTCTTCTGCCATGAAGATTTGATGGTATCCTGAATATGCATCAAGAAATGAAAGCAAATCACATCCAGCTGTGGAGTCAACAATCTGGTCAATGCGCGGCAAGGGAAATGGATCTTTGGGACAAGCTTTATTGACATCAGTGAAGTCTATACAAAGCCTCCATTTCCCGTTCGCCTTGCGCACGACTACAGGATTGGCCAACCACGTGGGATGGAGCACTCCTCTGACAAGGCCTGCTGCTTCCAATTTCCTGATCTCTTCTGCAATGAACTCTTGGCGCTCCACTGCTTGCTTCCTGACTTTCTGCTTGACGGGCCGAGCATGAGGACAAACGGCTAGGTGATGCTCAATTACTTTCCTGGGAACACCGGGGATATCAGACGGTTGCCATGCAAACACATCGACATTCGCCCGCAGGAAAGCAATGAGCGCGCTTTCCTATTTGGGGTCAAGCGTGGCACTGATGATGAAGGTACCACCAGTGTCGTCCTCCTTGGCGGACACCTTCTTGGTCTCGGGTGGAGCTGCCATCGTCTTCTTGCACTTGCCGGTGGAGCTCGATGGTGCGTCCTCGACGGTAGCGCAGCACTCCGAAGAGGTGCGCTTGCCGGAGTGGGCATCAGAGCTCTTGTCGGACTTTGTCTTCTTCTTCCCCCCGGGAGCTTCAGCGGCAAGTGTGTTGTGATCAGCTGCGGCTGCTGCTTCCCGGTAGATCTTGTCGGCGCAGATAAGGGCATCCTTCTTGTCGCCGGGGACAAAAATGACACTTATCGGGCCTGGCATCTTGAGCATGTTGTATGCATAGTGAGAGGCTGCCATAAACTTGGCGAGCGCTGGACGGCCAAGGATCCCATTGTAGGGCAATGGAAAATCGGCAACGTCAAATGTGACCCTCTCAGTTCTGAAGTTCATCTTGCTGCCAAATGTGACCGGCAGCGTGATCTTTCCTTTCGGCTTGCTTCTTCCCGGGCTGATTCCTTGGAATGTGCCGGTCTCCTCGAGCTCGCTGTCAGGGATCTGAAGTTTCTGGAGGACCGCGGAGGATATCAGGTTCAAGCCGGCCCCGCCGTCAACTAGCATCTTCGTGACCTTGAGGTTGCGGATTGTTGGTGAAACCAACATCGGCAAGCACCCGACCGCAGTTACGCGATCAGGGTGATCCTCAATGTCGAAGATGATAGGCGTGCTGGACCATTTCAGAGGCTTGTGTGACTCTACGGATGGTTCCGCTGCATTAACCTCCCGCATCCACTGCTTGAGTTGGCGGTGCGAAGTATGCAGAGAGGTGCCACCGTCAATGCACAGGACCTCTGTGGCTTTCTGAAATTCCTGCTCGTCGGCCTCGTCATCATCCATGTCTTCGTCATCGTCGTCGTCTTCATCCTTATCGCGGCCAAGGGGAGGCCTATCTCCTTGCCGCTGCTTGGCCTTGCCGCGGCGTCCTCCTCGGCCGGGATGTTTCTTGCCGGATCCACCAGTTCCTTCCTGGGCCTTCTCCTTGTCGCGCCACTCGTACTCAGCTTTCTGTTTCTCAACAAGCTGTTCGACTTTCTTGCAGTTCTGGAGATCGTGACCCTTGGTGCGGTGAATCTTACAATACTGCTTGCCGGAGCTGTCCTGCTTGTCGGCGGCCGCCACAGGCTGGGCCTCCTTGTCGGAGCCACCAGCTTTAGCTTCCTTGGCGCCACCTCCGTTGCCGGTCTGCTCGACAGCTAGCACTTCCTTGCCCTTTTTCCTTCTGTTGTTCCGCCGCCGGCCTTTCCTTGTCGGGGCGGCATCCTCACTGTCGGATCCTCCTGCTCCTGTACTCTCTCCGGGGAGCCTCCTCCCCTCTTCAGCGCGTGCACACTTGTCGGCCAGTGCATATAACTCACTGACGTCTCTGATCTTGCACATCGCCATCTCCTCCCTCATCCTTCGGTTTCGCACGTTCTGATGGAACGCGCTGATGATCGCGGCAGGGTGGACGTCTGGGATGTTGTGCTGTACACGGCTGAATCTCTGAATGTACTTGCGCAGTGGTTCTCCTTCCTTCTGGGTGAGCAGATGAAGATCGCTCTCTTGGCCATGTGGCTTGTGGCCGCCTGTAAAGGCGCCAACAAACTGATGGCATAAATCTGCCCAAGAGGAGATGGAATTGTCCGGCAAGTGCATGAGCCAGGACCTGACGTTGGGCTTGAGTACCAGTGGGAAGTAGTTGGCAAGGATCTTGTCGTCCCGTCCCCCGGCAGCCTGCACCGCGATGGTGTAGATGCTGAGAAACTCCGAGGGATGCGTCTTGCCGTCGTACTTCTCTGGTACGTCTGGTTTGAAATTCTTTGTGCTGGGCCACTGGACTTGCCGCAGCTCACGGGTGAACGCATGACAACCTACCACGTACGGCAGATCGCCTGGTTCCCCTGGCGCATGCATGTCAACAGAGGGCCCAGCGCGCTTGTCGGATTGACGTCGCGCTTCTCTTCGGCGCTCGATGCGGGTTCGAGCGTCTTCTTGTTGTCGTTC
Source organism: Triticum dicoccoides (assembly GCF_002162155.2). Lineage (NCBI taxonomy): Eukaryota > Viridiplantae > Streptophyta > Magnoliopsida > Poales > Poaceae > Triticum > Triticum dicoccoides. The sequence continues at coordinate 354,473,167 of NC_041380.1, forward strand.
ATGGAGAACTTGATGCTGGTCGCGACGAGCTCGTGGGTCCGACGACGCGGTGGAGCCGCTGTCGGGGTGGACCCGGCGAGTCGGCGATTTTGGCCTTCGTAGTGGAGAGTGCATGGAAGTCGCACCTCCCCCGGTCTTGTTGCCATCGGCTCGCGTCCGGCTATCCTGCCGCGGCAGCGAGGTGCTTGTTTGCCGCGCAGTGTCGCTGTTGGCGAAGCCGATGAGGCTCTGGATAGTGGCCCTCCATTCGTCGGTCTTGTCCGCCGTCGGAGGATAGTCTAGGAGCAGTTGAGCTCGCGCCAAGGCTTCTGCTGGAGTGGTGGGCGGCGGAGGTGAACGGTGCGAGGAGTGGGGCGTGCTCGGACTCCTAACCACGTTAGAAGGAGCAGTGCCCCGTCCAGGCGACCGTACTTCGCTCGAGCCAGCATGTTGACGTGCATGTTGGTCTTGAGCGCCACGAGAACCACCAGCTTGATCTTGGCCCAGCGGGCGTATGGCGCTGCGAACGCCATGACGCTGCTGGTCCAGCGCCTCCTGAGAGGGGCGCGGTGCGCGCATGGACGCCGAGGTCTGTGCCGCCTTGTCCTTGGACTTGGCCGCACTGAGGGCTCCCTCGTCGACGCCCATTCTTCCGCCGGCGTCCACTCCACCACCCGTTTGCTCCGGAGGCGGTGAAAGCGACGTAGACGGAACAGCTGCCTCCGAATCCTTCTTCTTCGGTGGCATGTCGATGAAGACGATGAAGATTTAGCTCGCGTGCACGCCGGATCGGGTTCGCACAATCTCGACGCCCCCCTACCTGGCGCACCAAAGATGTCGGGGAAACTGATCCACGAACACCTATGGGTATCGACGGACCGAGCCCCTTTCGATTCGGTGAGGGCGGAGGTCAAGCAAAGAGCGGATCGAGGCGGTACACGCGAGCAGTTTTACCCAGCTTCGGGCCGCACGGATGCGTAAAACCCTACTGCTGCTTGTTTGTGTATATTGAATTCTTGCTCAGGAGCGATGGACGCTGCCAGACCGAGCGTAAGAGTGTTCCTGATGTTTCGAATGAGCCCAACCCTTTCTACGTTGCACTTGGGCCTCCTTTTATACTTTCAAGGGATCACCGACAGGTGGCAACGTAGACTAGAAGGTTAAAAATGGAAAAGGATGCGGTAGGTGCAGCTACCGCTACTGTGGACACAGTGCACCCTACCTAACTCTGACGGCAGGGGACAAGGTCATTGAATGCCCATCTGAGTTGCCTAAACAGTGCAAAAAGTGACAGTTAGGAGCGCCACCGTTTGCCACGATGGCCTTCTCTTCATCTCCGCTTGCCACCGCGTACCCCTGGCTGCACAGGCTCCCGCCACGCGCCCCTGAGGAAGCCTCATGGCGACACGCGGGTGGGTGCGCTGGAGCGTGGGTACAGAGTGGCAGCGGGCCCCCGGCGAGTACCTTGTCGGGGTCGTCGTCTTGTCAAGTCCAGAAGCTTGTCGCTCACCGGACCTTGCCGGGACGTGCGGTGCATCGCGGCAAGTTTCTTGAAGTGCCGTGGTTGGCCTTCCCGGCAAGCTCCTCTTGTCGGGGCCTTGTCTCTTCCCGGCAAGATCCTCTTGCCGGGGCCTTGTCTCTTCATCTTGAATGCTTTGTTCTTGAAGGGGCTCCAAGGGAACCCACGGAGGACCCTGGCGGTCGTCCGGCAAGCCTTGCCGCGGGGCGCTGCAACTGCCCGTGCACGAGTTCGGGATACTAGGGTACCCCTACTCTAGTACACCGACACAAAATGTCTTCAACAATAGTAACAGGGTCTTACTGACATAGTTGTACAACTGAGGTGTTTACATAAGCAGGGAAATATTACTGCTTATATCATATAGATCACAAGAAAGTTTAAACAAAACAATGGAAAGGAACATGTGATCATTAGATTAAACAGAAAAATGGAAAGGAAAATGTGTTTAAACACATAATTCAGAGGTATATCCTTCCCACGGACAAGTAGAGCATGATATCCATGAGAGGATATAAACTAGAAAACCCTTTAGGTAAGGGGAGAGGAATTACATGACATTACCCATACAACCGTGTTTGGATAATTGAGAAATAAACATTTAGCATTGGGCTTGAAATGTTCTTGTTGAAAATTGGAGTACCATAGAGATGCTTCGAGATATCATTAACATGGTCTTTAAGCAAAGGTCGGACTTTGGATACACAAAGGATCCACCAGGAACAACTTCTAGAATAAGTCTTATAATTTACGCATGCGAAAAAGGTTAATCTTGCCAAAAGGGATACTATAACAATAGGTCCTCCAGCCAGGTGTGCTAGGCATGACATCACCTTACCGGGGATTGAACTATGGAAGCAAGTTCTGAAACATGAGTTCATCATTAAATCAAGGAGAGTGTGAGGAGGTGGATGATGGACTCAGCGACAATTCATTGAGATTTACTCAAAAGATGGATTTCCACAATTATGTGAACAAGGAGATAACATTTGTCATATCAAATATATAATGATGTATGCTTGAGGAAAAGCATACGCAATTAAACATTGGTTGAAAGTTACGCCTGAAATATGGCTTTAGGTAGCATGATCAATGTTAGAATGGTGATTCAATCATCAATAGTCTAAGAATGAACGTCGACTAATAACTTCAAAGCAATAGGGTTGCTAGAAGGGCAGAATCCAAACAGCACCGATCACCTGTTGGTATCCTGGTTGGAACCAACACGAGGACCAAGAAAGAATGGTGATGGTGAGAAGTATTATAATATCAAGAATTAATAGTTGAGGTAATTCCCTCAACATTCTTGACTTAGCAGATGGTAATACTCCAAGATAGAATCATAATGTAAGTTGGATAGAAAGGAAACTACACAAAACATGACCAAGTTTTGTGTCGAGGGGAATGCGAGAATGTTGTCGATGTTAGTGCAAATCATTGAGGGGGCAAGGATGGTATTTCCCATCATGAATTCGATTGATATCCTGGAAGTGCTCAGAAGGTTAATGATGACCGCGACACAATTGTCGAGAGATTTCATGAAGGTGTAATCGATCGATGATGACATCAAGTCAAACGAATGATGAAGCGGAAGGTTATTAGAACCACGGGTAGGACACAAACTCAAAATCAAGTTTCTTGTTCAGGGAGAAATGATATGACGAGGAAGATCGACGTAAGATTATCTCACCATCGAAATTTGTGCTTCGGGAAGTAGGACCAGGTAGCACAATTAAAATTAGCATGATGTATGCGATCAGGCTAGGAATGACATGATGGAGTATTAAATTTGTAAGCAATGGAGAGTTCTAATACTTGTTGAATCGCAATGCGAACTTGGTTCAGTTTTCGGTGTCTTTGAGTGTTTAATAACTCAGAGCCCGTAGAAAATTTGAATCAGTGAGAATGTAGTACTTGATGAAGAACTCATAAGAAGTTATGCAGTTCCGTGATAATCCCGACATACCATGGGGTAATACTCGATGACAGATTAGTAGAGGTTGGACTGGGGTATTGCTTTGCAGAAGACAAGTGCTTAAACTTGCACAAGAAATGGCATCTAAAGGAGAACATGGTCGGAACCACAATTGCAAAAGGCCAGATCCCAGATATAAGATGAATTTATACCAAGGGAATACTTAATTTAAGAGAAGCTTTAATGATAAGGTCTACATCGTGTCCATGGGCATGAACACAAAGTTCAAGGTCGACTCCCACTTCTCCAATGCATATCCTTTCATTCACTTCTCACTTTCTAAGAAGTTGTAGGGTTGAAATTTTATCTGGAAAAATACCAGAAGAGTATGACTCATGAAAACTTTCGAGTTCACACATATTAAGGAAGGCATAGGTTCAACCCGTCTGGGTATCGTGGAAACATACCACAAGCTTCAATAGTAAATACCACTAGCTCGAAAGCAGAGCATGGTTGAGAAAGCAGAGGATACCATTTACCAAAGGCATTATGTATCCGAGGGAAGGCTCACAAGGCTATTGAATATGAAGGATGATGTTGGATAAATCCAACAAAGGATCTGTCGGTCCATAATGGAGTTGATGTGAGTATCGGCAAACAACTAGAGGAAGTAACAATGCAAAGGCATTGGATTATAGAAACAACTGACTAATTCATAGCTTAAATGCAAAGGAATTGTGATTTTCAAATCAAGGGCTCAAAAGCAAACACTTTGATTAAGGATGGATAAGTTTATTAGACTTACGGATACAATCGACGGTAATTTGATTAGTCGAGAACCAGCTCCTGTTGAAAATGACATCTGAGCCGGAAGGATGAATTCTAGGATTTGATCGAGGAATGAGAGCATCCTCAACATATTGAATCAACGGACTTAAAATGATAAAGACAAGGGATGCCGATAAGATTACGAGACTTATAGGATTAACCATAATGTAAGCAAGCAAGAATTTCAAGAGCAATATGCTGCTGAGGATTTTCGGAAGATCGAATGGTATTTCAAAGATTTTTTAAAACACCTGAATAACTGGGGATGAACGAATCCCCGGTAAGTGTGATAAATTATATGTAGGGGTATTCATGTGGCAGAGAACAACATGGTAGTAAGATCAAAGGATTCTCGGGACAATAAAGAGTATTTTTGGGTATCTTGTAATAACAAGAGCAACGGGGAATGATTGTATTTATGGCAAGTGTATGTAGTTTTCCATAGGGGTTGACGGTGGAAGGGAATCGCAAAAGCGATGAGCACAAGTTCTCAGGAGAACATCGGAGAGTATCTTTGAAGTCTTTTGGTGAAGCAGGCGATCATCTGGAATGAAGGGGCTCTCCGGGAGGAAGTAGTTACGAGAACATAGAGTTGGAGTTAGGAAAATCGTATAACCTGAATAGGAGAGAGATCAGAATCCCAGAGTAAGGATGAGGAATAAAAGATCCTAATACCACCCAATGGCGACGTGGGCCCGTAAGACACACATCCATGTTAGTAAAAGTTTTGCAATGTCTAGACTCAACTTCGGCCAATGAGTGTGGAAGGGGGATTCCTATAGGCAATCGGCTTTGATACCAACTTGTGACACCCCTGATTTGACCGTACACTAATCATACACACAAACGTGTACGATCAAGATCAGGGCTCACGGGAAGATATCACAACACAACTCTAGACACAAATCAAAATAATACAAGCTTTATATTAAAGCCAGGGGCCTCGAGGGCTTGAATACATAAGCTTGAATACACAAGGGTCAATGGAAGCAACAATATCTGAGTACAGACATCAGTTAAACAAGATTGCCTTAAGAGGTCAACACTAGTGCACGTGGTCCTTGAGGGAGTCCTGGATTAGGGGGTCCTCGGACAGCCAGACTATATACTATGGTCGGACTATTGGACTATAAAGATACAAGATTGAAGACTTCGTCTCGTGTCCGGGTGGGACTCTCCTTTGCGTGGAAGGCAAGCTTGGCAATTCGGATATGTAGATCTCCTCCCTTGTAACCGACTCTGTGTAACCCTAGCCCCCTCCGGTGTCTATATAAACTGGAGGGTTTAGTCCGTAGGACAACAACAATCATAATCATAGGCTAGCTTCTAGGGTTTAGCCTCTACGATCTCGTGGTAGATCAACTCTTGTAATACTCATATAATCAAGATCAATCAAACAGGAAGTAGGGTATTACCTCCATCGAGAGGGCCCGAACCTAGGTAAACATTGTGTCCCCCGCCTCATGTTACCATCAGCCTTAGACGCACAGTTCGGGACCCCCTATCCGAGATTCGCCGGTTTTGACACCGACATTGGTGCTTTCATTGAGAGTTCCGCTGTGCCGTCACGATAAGGGCTTGATGGCTCCTTCGATCATCGGCAATGATGCGATCCAGGGTGAGGTTTTTCTCCCCGGATAGATTCTCGTATTTGGCGGCTTCGTACTGCGGGCCAACTCACTTGGCCATCTGGAGCAGATCGAGAGCTACGCCCCTGGCCATCAGGTCAGGTTTGGAAGCTTGAACTATACTGCCGACATCCGCGGAGACTTGATGTTCGACGGATTCGATCCCATGTTAGGTGCGCCGCACAGTCACGACGAGCATTACTTAGCTCTGCCGTCGGACGGTGTTCGGGAGATCACACCTGTGGCTACTCTGGCCCTCAATCCGGAGCAGATCGTGTCGTCCGAGGACGGGTGGATAGACCCCGCCACGGAGGCCGCACACTCAGCGGCGATAGAGACGAATACTGGACTTCACCTCCTATGAGACCTGTGTTACCGGACCCTTGGATTCATTCCCGTCCACGGGCTCCGAACCGCTTGTGTTCGTGCCTATCGAATCTGACTGGGCACCGATTATGGAGTTTACCTCCGCGGATATCTTTCAGCACTCGCCCTTGGGTGACGTGCTAAATTCATTGAGGTCTCTCTCCTTGTCAGGAGACCCTTGGCCGAACTATGTCCGGCTTGAGTGGGAAGCGGACGACTAAATTCATTCCCCATCCACCACCCACTTAATAGCCACTGTCGACTACTTAACCAACATGCTTGATTTCGACTCCGAAGACATCGACGGTATGGACGACGATGGAAGAGAAGAATAGGAACCACCGCCCACAGGGCGCTGGACAGCCACCTCATCATATGATATATACATGGTGGACACCCCCAAAGAAAGCAATGGCAATAAGGCAACGGAGGATAATCCCCTCAAGAAGCAATCTAAGCACCGGCGTCATCGACGCCGCTCTAAGCCCCGCCATAGCAAAAGCAGTGATACCGACACAAGAGACAATAATGTTGAAGACAGTGCCGAAGACGAAGACAATCTCCTCCAGCCAGGCTTCGAGCAAGAGGATGGGCACACAAGCCCTAAGGAACAAGCGACAGGCGGAGAATCAGGGGATGGCAACTACATGCCCCTCTCCAAAGACGAAGCGAGCCTCGGTGACGAAGAATTCATCGTGCCTGAGGATCCCGTCGAGCAGGAGCGCTTCAAGCGTCGGCTTATAGCCACAGCAAAAAGCCTAAAGAAAAAGCAGCAACAGCTTCAAACTGATCAAGATCTGCTAGCGGATAGATGGACCGAGGTCCTGGCAGCCGAGGAACACGAACCCGAGCGCCCAACCAAAAGTTACCCAAAACGCAGGTTGTTACCCCAACTTGAGGAGGAAGCATTAAAGCCTACACTACCAGCGTATGATGCGGCTGACCGGCCACCTCGTGGCTGAGACAAAGCAGCATATCAGCCCGAAGTCCAGCCCGCACCCTGTCGCCAGTCAAACAAAAACACCAAGGCCCGGGGCTACACGCAGGACCTACGAGACATGTTGGAAAACAAAGCAGGACATACAAGATCGATCTACTGTTCATGGGGGCTTGCCCCAACGCATGACGACGACCATCATGCCGGATATACTAAAAGCAAATCCGTCCGGGCCGAATATGGCAGACAAGACTCGTACAAACTGCGTCGTGATATAGCCCGGCACAGAGGCGCCACACACCTCCTATGCTTCAACGATGAAGTAATGGATCATGAATTCCCAGAAGGGTTTAAACCCGTAAACATTGAACATAAGATGGTACAACAGACCCGCGGTATGGATTGAAGATTTCCTCCTCCACATCCACATGGCCTGCGGTGACGATCTACATGCCATCAAGTACCTCCCACTAAAACTCAAAGGACCGGCTCGACATTGGCTGAATAGCCTGCCGGTAAACTTCATTGGCAGTTGGGAGAACTTGGAAGACGCATTCCTTAACAACTTCCATGGCACTTATGTGCGACCATCGGATGCTGATGAATTGAGTCACATAACCCAACAGCCCGGGGAGTCCGCCAGGAAATTCTGGACTCGGTTTCTAACTAAAAAGAACCAAATCTTCGACTGTCCGGATGCCGAGGCCTTAGCGGCATTTAAACATAACATCCGTGATGAGTGGATCGCCCTACACCTCAGCCAAGAAAAGCCAAAGTCCATGGCAGCCCTCACGACACTCATGACCCGCTTTTGTGCGAGCGAGGATAGTTGGCTGGCTCATAGCAACAACACATCTAAAAATCCTGGCAATTCAGATGCCAGAGATAGCAATGGCAAGCCACGTCGTAACAGACACAAGCGCCACAACAATGGTGACAACGCCGAAGACACGACAGTCAATGCCGGATTCAGTGGCTCTAAATACGGTCAGCGGAAAAAGGCATTCAAAAGAAGCAATTCAGGCCCGTCCAGTTTGGATTGCATACTTGATCGCTCATGCCAAATTCATGGCACCCCCGATAAACCAGCCAACCACACCAATAGAGAATGCTGGGTGTTCAAACAGGCTGGCAAGTTGAATGCCGAAAACAAGGAAAAGGGGCTGCATAGCGACGATGAGGAGGAGCCCCGGCCGCCGAACACAGGTAGACAGAAGAAATTCCCTCCCCAAGTGAAAATAGTGAACATGATATACGCAATCCATATTCCCAAGCGGGAATGGAAGCGTGCGCTAAGGGACGTCTATGCGATGGAACCAGTCGCCCCAGAGTTCAACCCATGGTCTTCTTGTCTGATCACTTTCGATCGCAGGGACCACCCTACTAGTATCCGTCATGGCGGTTCTGCCGCATTGGTCCTTGACCCCATCATTGACGGATTTCACCTCACTCGAGTCCTTATGGACGGTGGCAGCAGCCTGAACCTGCTCTATCAGGATACAGTGCGCAAAATGGGTATCGACCCCTCAAGGTCAAACCCATAAAACCACCTTTAAAGGTGTCATACCATGTGTAGAGGCTTGTTGCACGGGCTCAATCACACTGGAAGTGGTCCTCGGATCCCCGGACAACTTCCGAAGCGAGGAGTTGATCTTCGATATCGCCCCCTTCCGCGGTGGCTATCATGCACTGCTCGGATGAACCACATTCGCCAGATTCAATGCGGTACCGCATTATGCATACCTCAAGCTCAAAATGTCAGGACCTCGCGGGGTTATAACAGTTAATGGAAACACAGAACGCTCACTCCGTACGGATGAGCACACTGCGGCCCTCGCAGCAGAAGTACAAAGCAGCCTTCTGAGGCAAACCGCCAATTCGGCGATACAGCCCTCGGACACCTTCAAGCGAGTCCGGAGTACCCTGCAATAGGATTGCCCGGCATGTTCTGAGCTTGCCTAGCAATCCGGCGTCTGTCCTAGTCCCAGTCAAGCGACGAAATTTGCGCCGCACGTCCATAATTATGCACTCAAAACACCATGGGCATAGGCGGAGGCACGACTATGGCACGGCCCACAATGCGGCTCAACCACCTCAGGACAAGTATACCTTTACCATTTTCTTCCTTTCAGGACCCTATTCTCTGAAGGCCCTCTCCGATACCCTGATTATCGGACCCATCACGGGAAGGAAACACCAAGGAAGCAAGAAGCTTTGACGTACAAGGGAATCACCAGGTGGTCTCTGATAACGATCGCTATACCTATTTTACATACCCACACACAGACTGCCCTTGGATAGGACATGTCAAATAGTCCTATTTTTGCTTATTGCACTACTTGTATACATACTCTTCGACGTATCATTTAAATAAATAGCGTTAGCTTATTATTGCTTTTCTTCCTGTCGGCTCATTTACGAAAAATTGCAACCGTACATTCTGGTACGTCCAGTGCGCCAGGGGCTTCAGTGTACCCCATAACACGACAAGAAAAAGTCCGAACACTTTCGACAGTGCGTCACCCCGAACTTATAGCATTATATGCATCAACTCCGAATCATGTCTTGGGTCAATAGTTGGGTTTGCCCAGCTCCCATGTTTTGGTACCTTACGTTCCGCTATATCGGCTAAGGTAGCACTGGGAGAACTACTGCGATTGCATCCCGGTTCTTCTGAACGAACACCTCAGTAGAGAAAGCCGAAAACTGACTGTCATGATGCGGCGAGAGTTGGTCGCTGTTTGAGAGGTCTCAAATCCTTAAAGATTTTTTCTGCTTCGGGCAAGGAATCGGCCTTGTCCGATTTAGGCGTATATAGCACCCCAAGATCGGCCTTTCAAATACTAGGGGCTTCACCAAAATTTAAAATTGTAGACTTCTATGGCTAAGTGAGAGTGATAAAGCTGTATAGTCCGATTGCCTTGTTCACTGCGCTAAACACCTCCTTAAAGGACCAATTTTTTTGGATAAAGAGTGTTTAAGATTTATTCCGAACACCTCGGTACTAGTTAGATGGGGCAGAAGCCGACGACTGGCCAACTCTCAGATTTTATAAACGGCCGCATAGAAGGTAATATTTTAAATCGACAAGTGTTATATAGCGCACAAGAACTCGTTTTCATATTACAGGATCATGAGTACATTCATTCAAATATTACATCCTTAGCACATTCCTCAGCCACAAGGTGGGCACCCTTCAGGACACTATCATAATACTTTTCGGGGTGGCCATGCTCCTTGCCCTCCGGTGGCCCCTCTTTCACCAGCTTTTCCGCGTCCATCTTCGCCCAGTGCACTTTCACACGGGCAAAGGCGCTGCGTGCACCTTCAATGCAGACAGATCGCTTTATGACTTCAAGTCGTGGGCAGGCATTCACAAGTCACTTTACCAGCCCGAAGTAGCTGCCAGGCAGGGGCTCGCTAGGCCACATCCGGACTATGAGACCCTTCATGGCCAGTTCGGCCGCCTTGTGAAGCTCGACCAGTTGCTTCAGCTGGTTGCTCAAGGGCATCGAATGTTCGGTCCCAGTATATTGAGACCATAACAAATTTTCCGTCGAGCTCCCTTCCTTGGCCCGGTAGAACTCCACGGCATCCGATACGCTGCTGGGTAGATCTGCGAACGCTCCTGGAGAGCTCCGAATTCGGGTAAGTAAAAGGAAAGTTTCCTTCACATGCTTGCTTTGCATAATGAATGCCATACCCACCGCTATCTTCTTGACCGCCTGAATCTCTTGGAGGGCCTTTTGAGATTTGGCCTTGGCATTTTGTGCGTTCTCGAGGGCCTTCGCAAGCTCGGACCCCTACATCTTAGAGTCACGCTCCAAGGACTCGTATTTTTTGACGAAATCCTGGAGCTCTTGTTGAACCTCGCCGACTCGGGCCTCTTGCTTCTCGCGCTCGATGCACTCCTGGGCCACTCTGTCTTCGGCCTCGGACAACGCCTTCTTTAGGGCCGCCACTTCGGTCGTGGCCCCTAGCAAAATTCATGATGATCCCATGATCTAGTAACCACCTTTTTTTCGTTATCAATATACAGACGGGGTATCACTTACCTTTGTTCTCTTCGAGCTGCCTCTTGGTAAGGCCAAGTTCTTCCTTGGACCACTCAAGGTCCCGCTTCAGTCCGGAGACCTCCGTAGTACGAGTGGCAGCGGCCAGCAGCGAAGCCTGCTTATTCACATAGACATATTCTGATTAGACTCCTGTGATTATTATTTTATCCTCTGTTTGGCCTTTCTTTGCGAACACCAAACAGAGTATCAGGGGCTACTGTCTATACTGTGATATTTTCTCATAATTTGATTACTTACCTCAAAGCCTGTTAGGAGGCTGGCACAGGCTTCGGTCAGTCCGCTTTTGGCGGACCAAACCTTCTTGACCACCGCACTCATGATAGTGCGGTGCTCTTCGTCAATGGAAGCGTCGCGAAGCGCTTCCAGCAAGTTGTATGATGCCTCTGGATGGACAAAGGCCATCAGTGCAGACGGCTCGCCCCCCGTAGCGAGGGGTCACCTGACAAAATCCAGAACCACTGGAGGTTCCGGCTAGGGGCCAAACTTGCTGTGGTCCCCGACATTAGAGCCCACGGGAGTCTTGCCCCCCCCCCATGCGCCCAGTCGGTGCCCTTTGAGGCAACACCTTGATGTCGTCCGTAGGCCAGGGGGAGGTGGCTGTCGGGAGTGAATCGTTGTTCATCGCCGACTGGCCCAAAGACTCATCCGAAGAGGATACGTCGATATGGGCTTTGGATGGGCTGCATGATCATATTTGACATGATAAGAAGTAATGAAACAAAACATACCAAAACTATTATAGTATCCGGATACTTACGACTTCGCTGGGGGCTTGTCCCTGGGCAACCACTCCTCATCGCTGTAAGCAGCTGTTGTGGAGCAGTCCGGAAGGAAGGTCCTTCCCTTCTTGGACCCTTCGGCCTCCCCAGATGGGGCGGCCTTCCTTTTCTTGTCTCCCCCGGCTAGGGGGGGAGAACTTTCCTCTTCCTCCTCCTCGTTTTCGTAGGAGGAGTGCGCCTCGGTGTTTTTAGACAAGGAGTTCAATATAACCTTGCGCCGGAGACCTTTTCTGGTCCCCGCGGCCTTCTTCTTGGCCTTCTTCTCCGACGCTTCATAGGGCGCCGGAACCAGCATCTCCATTAAGAGAGCCCTTGCTGGATCTTCGGGCAGTGGGGCCGGACAATCGATCTACTCCGCTGTCGCTACCCAGTCCTTTTAAAATGGCGTGGAGGCTTAGATCCCTCACATGATTATACTAGGGAAAGGAACATCTTATGAGATATAAAGAGCTTACCGGATTGGCAGGGCGCTTTGCGCTGAGTCCGCGATCCTCGGTAAGGGGAGGAGGTACCTCGGCGGCCTTGAACAACACCCTCCACACGTCTTGGAGCGTTGTGTCGAAAAGCTCTCGCAGCGTCTGGTGCTTGGTCGGGTCGAACTCCCACATATTGAATGCCCGTCTTTGACATGGAAGGAACCGGCGGAAGAGCATGACCTGGACCACGTTGACAAGCTTGATTTTCTTGCTTATCATATTTTTAACACAGTTCTGGAGTCCGGTCAGCTCCACCGATGAACCCCAGGATAGGCCCTTCTCTTTCAAGGAGGTGAGCCACGTGGGGACGCCGGATCGAAATTCGGGGGCCGCCACCCAGTTGGTGTCGTGTGGCTCAGTGATGTAGAACCACCCCGATTGCCACCCCTTCACGGTCTCCACATAGGAGCCTTCCAGCCAGGTGACGTCGGGCATTTTACCCACCATGGCGCCTCCGCACTCCGCTTGCTGGCCGACCACCACCTTCGGTTTCACGTTGAAGGTCTTCAGCCACAGGCCGAAGTGGGGCTTGATGCGGAGGAAGGCCTCGCACACAATTATAAACACCGAGATGTTGAGGATGAAATTGGGGGCCAGATCATGGAAGTCCAGCCCGTAGTAGAACATGAGCCCGCGGACAAATGGGTGGAGGGGAAATCCCAGCCCGCGGACGAAGTGGGTGAGGAATACGACCCTCTCATGGGATGCTGGAGTAGGGACGATCTGCCCCGCGTCTGGGAGCCGGTGCGCGATGTCTGCGGGCAGGTATCCGGCTTCCCAAAGTTTCGTAATGTTCTCCTCCGTAACGGAGGAGACCATCCACTTGCCTCCCGCTCCGGACATGTTTGGAATGGCTTTGCGGAGAAAATGAGAACTTGGGCGCTGGAGTGCAAGTGCGCGAGAATGGATGGGCAGGGGAAGAAGAAGGCGTGGGTGAAAAAGAGGAGTCCTTGTCCCTTTATAAAGGCAGTAGAAACTGTGCGCCTCCCTACTTGCCCCATAAAATCGCCTATTCCCCAAGTGTCGCGATTGATGGCGCGGTTGGGTTACCCATATCCGTATTATTGAGAATCCCGTGATAAGGGGAACACGATCTCTGCTTCGACAAGATGTGCCAATAAACCGGCCTCGCAACACGTGCATTGGCAGGCAGGGAAAAGCGGTTCGTAATGACCGGGCCACGGTAGGACGTCACGTTATAAAAATTTGCAGCAGATTGGATTTGTGGAATAATATAGTCTCTACGGTGGTATGTGGAATTTATTTTGCAGAGCCGGACACGATCCTTGTGTTCAAGATCTTCTATGGAGTATTCGGAGAAGGAACCCGCCTTGCAATGTCGAAGACAATCTGCGCGCCGAACTCAACGACATTGAAGCCTGGTTCAGGGGCTACTGAGGGAGTCCTAAATTAGGGGGTCCACGGTCAGCTGGACTATATACTATGGCCAGACTGTTGGACTATAAAGATCCAATATTGAAGACTTCGTCCCATGTCCGGGTGGGACTCTCCTTTGCGTGGAAGGCAAGCTTGGCAATTCGGATATGTAGATCTCCTCCCTTGTAACCGACTCTGTGTAACCCTAGCCCCCTCCGGTGTCTATATAAACAGGAGGGTTTAGTCCATAGGACAACAACAATCATAATCACAGGCTAGCTTCTAGGGTTTAGCCTCTGCGATCTCGTGGTCGATCAACTCTTGTAATACTCATATCATCAAGATCAATCAAGCAGGAAGTAGGGCATTACCTCCATCGAGAGGGCCCGAACCTGGGTAAACATTGTGTCCCCCGCCTCCTGTTACCATCAGCCTTAGACGCACAGTTCGGGACCCCCTACCCGAGATCCGCCGGTTTTGACACCGACAGACCTAAACAGATGGTTTTTACCCCTTTCCACGATGACATTTGGAACCGTCGCCAAGTGAGTGTGGGCGATAGGAGGGTCCTTCCCACACGACCCAGAAACCGTCGGGAATAGGGAGCCTTGATGCATACAGTTCTCCCTATATAACCATTTCTGATATCTCGAATATCCCAAATGCTTCATCCTTGCTACTCATTTGTGCTTGCATTGTCATCACAGTCAGAGTTTTGTGGTTCTACCTAAAACCAGGCAGATTCTAGGCACAGGAGATTTCTAGGCAGATTCCAGGCACGGGAGATTTATGATGCTTGGCACATCAGAAATATTTCATGATTATAAACCGTGTACGATAGGTAGACAATCACACACGTTTAGTTTTCCCGCACCGTATGTGATAGTGTCTGACATCACACACGCTTTGCGAACGGCAACTGTGCATGCTTGCACACATTTCCTCTTTGTGAACCATATTGGATTATGGTGTATATCGCAAACGTTTGTGTTTTACCCACCGTGTGTGCCGTAATGACCTGCACAACGTAATTTCTCCCTAATTTAATTGCTTCTATTTAAAATATTACCTAATTTAAACTTGAAAGTAGGCTATAGCTTTATTCATATCCATCGGGTTCAAACAACCAATGCATTATTCGATTCATAGGTACATATGTTTAAGAATTACAGAAGCACCAAATAAAGAATGATGTACCAGGGTTCTATACTTGTACTTAGGGCTGGAATTCGAGCCGAGTCGAGCCAGCTCGGCTTGACTCGCTAGAGCTCGTTTCGTTAATGAGCTAGCTCGACTCGACTCGTTATTATTAACGAGCTCAAATCCAAGATTGGCTCGGCTCGTATAACTCGCGAGCTGGCTCATTTAGCTTGTTAAGCTCGTTAAAGATATGAACATAAAACCCTCAAATATTATAAAAATTATTATGTATATATTAAACATATATATCACTAAACAATAGTAATTTCCTTGTAACGCATGAGTCTCCTAGGTGGTTGGGCCTTCAACGGCTAGGCCTTGTGTTGTGTGCCTGGGACATAGGGTGCTGAGTGGCTGCTTTTTCATATTGGGAGTGGCTGATCTTTTGTACCGGGCCTAACGAGTTGCATGAGTACTCGTGAGATTGGCTCATTTAACTTGGTCTATAAACAATCTTAAACTAAAGCTCAGCTCGGCTCGTTATTCTTCGAGTTCGAGTCGATTCAAGCCGAGTCACGAGCTACTTGTTTAGCTCATGAGCTACTTGTTTAGCTCACGAGCTTCGAGCTTTTTTTCCAGCCCTACTTGTACTATTACAAATGGTAAAGAAAGAGGCGATAGACATTCCAGTTGTTGAACAAGGTGAAGCGGAATGGCCCTATTGTGCTCTCCTGGATGCAGAAGGCATGTAGGACTCTAGTCCAACCCCTTGTGATGGTCGGCCGCCAATCATGTAGTTTGAGAGGCAATCTTGAGTAAACTGCTTCAGGATCCACTGCAAAAGAAAAAAGATTCAGATATTGTCATCTAACACAACTCATTACAGGCAGTAAAAAGAAGGCTACAGGGTTCTTACTTACGATCCTGCAGTTCACTGTTGTCTTACATAAAGTGTAAACAAATAGTTCGATTGACATCTTTTGACCCATTTTAGTAACAATCTTTATTAGTTTCCTCAGTTGATGATGGTTCATGAATATCTCATTGCCCCATGCGCAGAAAGGGTCGAAGTGTGGATCTTTGGCAATGATATATGTACCTAAAAGCACCAAGTTAATATTAGAAGCTAAACAACAATTGAAAAATGATGTAGTACAACATTCCATCCATCCCATTATATAAGATTTTATTACATGTATATCTAGACATCATCAGAACATTAAGGTAACACTCTTCCTTGTTGCTATGTAGCCTGGGGTTGCATATTTAGTCATTCAGTACAATGCATGTTGCTAAACAACAATTGAAAAATGAAAAGGCATGTTAACTGCAATATCCTTAAAAACAACC
This sequence comes from Triticum dicoccoides, assembly GCF_002162155.2. Classification (NCBI taxonomy): domain Eukaryota; kingdom Viridiplantae; phylum Streptophyta; class Magnoliopsida; order Poales; family Poaceae; genus Triticum; species Triticum dicoccoides. The sequence goes on from NC_041380.1 coordinate 354,489,537, forward strand.
AAATATCGTAATTCATAGTGGTATTGTTGAAACTGTTATTGATGAAATTGAACTGCACAGCAAATAGTTGCACATATAGAGCATCACATTATGAAGAACTAAAATAAACAAGTCATAAGGACATCTCTAGGCGATCCTTAAAAAGTTAAAGGACTAAAACCCTTAGTGGATATGTATATACTCAAGCAATTTTTGGCCTTTTCTATTCGATCCCCTAAACTTAAGGTTGTAAACTTCAATTTGATCAAGTTCAAAGCAGGTTCAACCGAAAGTAGCATGCATTCAAACATAAACATAGATAGTTTTGCATAACCGAACATAAAACATAAATTTAAACTAAGCTAAACTACTTTCGATCGAAGTAGAGGTCGAGCCAATCCTTCCTCGTCATGTACGGTGTGCCACGAGCCGGGTCCGGGTCAATACCGTCGTTGGGAAGGCACTCCTCCACTCGTCAACGTCGATCTCCTCGTCCTGGGGGGCCACCTCAATGCCCTCCGTGCCACCGCCGCCGCCGCCTTTGACCTCGTCATCAGAGGAGAGCGCGATAACCTCGCCGCCCTCCGTGTTGCCGTCCTCGCCGCCTTTGACCTCGTCATCGGAGGAGAGTGCGATAACCTCGCCGCCCTACGCGCCGGTAAAGATCGCCCGCTCCGCCTCCACGAGCTCCGGGTGCTGCCGACGGAGCTCTTGCATGTAGGCCTCATCGGCGGCCTTGGCCTCAAGACGCTCCCACACCTCACGGTCCTCCTGCGCCATAGCTGAGCTCACCACCCCTGGCTCTGGCGGAACGAGGCGGACCGGACGTGTGCCGAAGGGGAAATTGAGCCTAGCCACCGCGCCGTGGTAGCGGACCTGCCAACGGTCCTACTCCATGGTCGCGAGCTCGGCCGTGTGGAAGCTACCGAGCCACCGGCGGGTGAGGATCTCTCGATCTGTAATCTCAGTGACCCACGTCCCCCACTGGCCCTGCCGGACCCCGAGGTAGGACTTCGTCGGCTGCCGGGTCCGGGGGAGGACGGGGAAGTCCTTGAACCGACGTAGGAGCGCTGCGGCAAGCAGATCAGGGGACCGGCGACGGCGGATCGGTCCCGCGGAGGATGACGAGGACACCTCGGTGGCCACCTCGCCGGCGTCGGGCGAAAAGGCCACGATAAACGTCTTTTTGGCCATTGGCTTCTCGAGCTCCCTAGCACACTGGCAGGGGTTGAGGATGGAGGCGCCGGCGATGGCGGTGACCTACCAATGGTTTCGAGGGTTGTGTGTGTCTGTGTGAGCGGAGGTTGTGTTTGAGGAAATACTGCGGCAATTGAAAATTTACTAGGCAGGAGTAACAATGCGGGGCTACTGAAAATTTGGATCAAGGACGAGCAGATATTTTTGAGATTGCGAGGGATGCAGAGGCAGGAGTAAAATGCCGGGGCTACTAAAAATTTGAATCAAGGGACTGAAGTAGAGAGGGATGCAGAGGCGGGAGTTTTGGGGGAGCGGGCTAGTGTGCTTGACACGCTGGTTGTGGACTGTAGCCGACGCACCTTCTCGCATAAGCCATAGACGTACCATACACCGACGGTGCTCCAAGATATTTTGTACTACATCTCACAAGGTTGGTGAGAATAAACTGTGTGGGATCTACTTGATTTGAATTACAAAATGGGGTCACAATGGCAATGGGTGGTGTTTGAATTGCTAGACCTTTTATTTGCAGTGAACATGCAACTGTATGTGTGTCATAAAAGAATTGGAATTATTCAGGGTTCGTTTGGACATTTCATACATTAAACTGGTTTTCCAGCCATTTCAGGTGCACAATTCAAAATTAAACTACATGCACATGCTCCGGTGCATACTAATTGGTTGAAAAATCAAATCTGTGTCCTTTAGTGCATGCTTAGGTCCCATGGAAGAAATGGGAATGAATTTTTTGGGGTTCGTTTGGCCTTTTTTATGAAACTTGGCATGCTATCATGGAGCGGCATCAACATGCCGTGGTGAAAATTTTGTCCCATTTGGGGCAGGTTTGGGTATAAGCTTCTCACAAACCAGAGTTTCTCACAACAAGCGTGATGGTTTCGATAGGGAACGTACCACCTTTGGGGACGAGACAATATCTATTGCCTCTTATTGCTTTCAAAAAATTTCTAGTGTCAACATAGAACAACATCAGTGTTGTGTTCAATCTTGGATTTTTTCGGGGTTCGTTTGGCCTTTTTTATACATTAACTGGGTTTTCAAGCCATTTTATGTGCATAATTCAAATTTTAACTACAAGCACATGCTCCAATAATGCACCAAAGTTGGTTGAAAAATCACATGTGTGTCCTTGGGTGAATTTCTAGGTCCCATGCAAGAGATGGGAATGAATTTCAAATACCAGGGCACTGTTCATTGCTGGCAAAATGTTGAGATGCCTAGTTTTCAAATTCTAGTAAATCCAAAACTCGTCTGAAATTCATGAAACTTGGCATGCTAGCATGGAGCGGCATCAACATGCCGTGGTGAAAATTTTGTCCCATTTGGGGTAGGTTCGGGTATAAGCTTCTCACAAACCAGAGCTTCTCACAACAAGCATGATGGTTTCGATAGGGAACGTCCCACCTTTGGGGACGAAACAATACCCATTGCCTCTTATTGCTTTCAAATATTTTCTAGTGTCAACATAGAACAACAGGTGTGTTGTATCAATTTTTGTGATTTTTCGGGGTTCGTTTGGACATTTTTATGCATTAATTGGGTTTTCTAGGCATTTTATGTGCATAATTCAAATTTGAACTACAAGACATGCTCCAATGCACTAAGGTTGGTTGAAAAATCTAATATGTTTCCTTGGGTGAATTTCTAGGTCCCATGCAAGAGATGGGAATGAAATTCAAACACCAGGGCACTGTTCATTGCCGACAAAACATTCAGATGCTTGATTTTATAATTCTAGTAAATCCAAAACTCGTCTGAAATTCATGAAACTCGGCATGCTATCATGGAGTGGCATCAACATGCCTTGTTAAAAACTTTGTCCCATTTGGGGCAGGTTCGGGTAAATGCTTCTCACAAACCAGAGCTTCTCACAATAAGCATGATGGTTTCGGTAGGGAACGTCCCACCTTTGGGAACGAAACGATATCCATTGCCTCTTATTGCTTTCAAAAAATTTCTCGTGTCAACATAGAACAGCAGGAGTGTTCTGTCAATTTTTGGGATTTTTCGGGGTTCGTTTGGACATTTTTATGCATTAACTGAGTTTTCAATGCATTTATGTGCATAATTCAAATTAGAACTACATGCACATGCTCCAGTGCATATAAATTGGTTGAAAAATCAAATGTGTCCTTGGGTGCATGCTTAGGTCCCATGCAAGAAATGAGAATGAATTTCAAACACTAGGGCACCGTTGATTGCCGACAAAACATTGAAATGCCTCGATTTTAAATTCTAGTAAATCCAAAACTCGTCTGAAATTCATGAAACTTGGCATGCTTTCATGGAGCGGCATCAACATGTCGTGGTAAAATTTTGTCCCGTTTGGGGCAGGTTTGGGTATATGCTTCTCACAAACCAGAGCTTCTCACAACAAGCATCATGGTTTCGGTAGGGAACGTCCCACCTTTGGGGACGAAACGATATCCACTGCCTCTTATTGCTTCCAAAAAGTTTCTCGTGTCAACATAGAATAACAAGAGTGTTGTGTCAATTTTTGTGATTTTTCGGGGTTCTTTTGGACATTTTTATGCATTAACTGAGTTTTCAATGCATTTATGTGCATAATTCAAATTTGAATTACATGCACATGCTCCAGTGCATATAAATTGATTAAAAAATCAAATCTGTGTCCTTGGGTGCATGCTTAGGTCCCATGCAATAAATGAGAATGAATTTCAAACGCCAGGGCACCGTTGATTGCCGACAGAACATTGAGATGCCTGGTTTCTAAATTCTAGTAAATCCAAAACTCGTCTGAAATTCATGAAACTTGGCGTGCTATCATGGAATGGCGCCCGACATGATGTGGTATTTTTCGTGTCCATTTTGAGAGAAGGCGCACTCGAATAATGACAGCCAACAAAGGCATTTTGAAAAAATAGTTGACACTTAATATCTCAAACGTTTGTATAATTCAAAACGTGTGCGTTCTGTTAACCATTCACGTGACGCCACGTGTCTTGGTTTTAATGGCTGTAGGAGGTGTCGTGCGGACAGCTGCTTGACCTTGACTGAACGGGAGGCGTGCGAGCGCAGTCCGGTGCGCAGGCTGACTGAGAGGTGTGCAAGCTGTCCTCCAATGCGCAGGCTCACCAGGAAGCGTTCGAGCTTTACGCTGCGCAGGCTCACTGGGAAGCGAGCCCTTTGACTTCCAT
>NC_041380.1:354494195-354499778 GCF_002162155.2 Triticum dicoccoides
GACCTCCACGGCCATGGTGCAGAATGATCATCTGCCACTAGTCTTCAAGTTTGGTGAAGTCGACTCTGAGTCGGAGGAGATAGAAAATAAGGAGGAATGGGGCCTCATGGACATGGCCCAGAACGAGATGACCGCGGCGGTTGCTTCCCCCCTCCCGTCCCAGCTCCCATCCACGCGCCCGTGCCAGCGACCATCCCTGTAGCATTGACGGGCTGGTCGCCGAGCACTATCGCAGGGCTGGAAGCCGCGGGCGTCAGCGAGGTCTCCGTGGATCCGCGTGAGCTCGTGTACATGCCAGCACAAGCGCCCGTGCCTGTGCCTGTGCGCGCCCCTCCACCCACTGTGTCGCTGGCCCCGTGCGTTTGGCTGCATCCGCCGTGCCCATGCGTGCCCCTCCACCCACCGTGGCACCGGTCCCCATGCGTTTGGCTGCACCCACCACGCCCGTGCCCGTGCGCGCGCCCCCCTCAGCGGCATGGGATGTTGCCGTCGACCTCTACCTCTCAGCGGCGCCAGTTGCCGTCCTCCCGTGCCCCGCCCGCCGATCGCGCGATGACATGACGTTTGATTTACAAGTGAAGAACATTTTGTGATGCCTTGAAGACTTCAACTACGGAGTCCCGGAGGACGACAACGACAACGACAGCGCGGCACACCGCCTCCGCCGCCACCGGAAATAGTTTTTTTGGGGTTTAATATTGTATCTCGAATTATCGATCATATGAATATAAATTTGAAGTGTGAATGAATGAAAGATATGGTTTGAACGAACTTGCATTTTTCTCTCTTAATATACAGATTTATCAAACGATTTTCTTTGAAGAAAACATCAACGGTTTTTAAATATAAAACACTCATCGCAAACGTTTTAGTTGGAACACCCGTATGCAAACCGACAGCTTCCCCAGGAAGCCAAGGGAAAATGTGCCGAGCAGGATTTCTGCATCCCTGCAACGCAAATGGTTGTTTTGCATGACCCGTGTGCAACCACGTACAAACAATTGGGTAAGATTTGCATATCTGTCATTTTGGGTATGTTGCCATTTCTCAAATTGGAAAGATTGACATTTGTTTATCTAGTAACATTGCCATTTGTCAACCTTGTGACACTATGATTTGTCAAAATATGCAGCTACAAATCACTAGCACTATCTAATTTTTACAACTAAAATCACTAGCACTGTTCATATGGACACCACTAGCAGGCGTGCGTTCATGGACGCATATGCAAGTGTACCATTGATTACATACAACAAGTCCATCAACCCACAACGACAACGAGGATACACGTTGGATTATAGGTCATTTCCAAAAAAACATTCTAGTAATTTTTTTCTCACACAACAAATAACAAAGTGATGAAATGAACTTCAGCTCAACCACTTGTCGGCATTGGAAATGCTTGCTATAAACCAGAAGTGATTCTCTGGGAAGGGCCAACTACTATCAATCTCGAGACTAACGCAGTACTGATCATCCAGGCTGAAGCAGCCTATTTCAATACCCATATTGGGACGGTAGGGAAGCATAGTAATGTCCGAGGTATAGATGCAATCGCTTCTCATAAGTGGTAGTAATGTTGTGTCAACAGCAGCTGGATCGCCTTCCACCATCATTGGATAGTTTTGTCCATGGAAGAGTGAGTTTCCTCCAAGACTTTCAATACTGAACCGGGGAGAAGGTGTTGGCCCTAGTACACCAGTATCCATCCTGAATACCCTGCAGCGGATGTTGGAATAGGTTCGGAGAGTGCGACCATACGAGACAACACTTGCTTCCTTAGTAACATCAGCAGTGCCCCGTATACACACAAGAAGAGGTGATCCATCAGAATAAGTTGCCAGGCGCCATTGAGTATATGGGTCCAGCTCGTCCTCATGCTCGTGAATAAAATTTTCAAGTATAGGTGGTGGAATGTTCACAGGACCTTGGAAACACAAGAAGGTTCATTAGTAAAGGGAAACTAGCTAACCCGCATGCATGTGGATGAAACAATTATAATTATGGTGGAAGACAAACATACCAAAATCATGAGGATTCCATGCAAAAACAGTGCCACGAGTGGTGGCAGCAAACACAAGACCCTCGTATTGAATTGCATCACAGTTCTCATCCATGTATAGAAATTGATTTTTGAGCAATATCCATCGAGTCGAACCATGAAGGACGGCAACAAGCTTGTCAAAGATAGCGACAACATAAGCATTCCTATAACCCCAAGAGAGGTAGGGAACTCGACAAATTGCTATCTTCCGTAGACGACAGTCAGCATGATCGTATTTAAACTCACGTAGAATACCGGTGTACTCAACCTCTGGGCAGTCATCTGAGATTTTTCGAAGTGGAACCCGGTGACGAGTGTACACATTCACAAGTTCCCACTCGCAGTTGTACACAATATAAACAACCCAATCTCCATTTGTGTCTGCCCAAGCCTTGCCCTCAAGCAATGGCATCTTAACATCATATGTATCATTATCAAGCGGCATCAACTTACACAAGGCGAGGCTTCCCTCGTCCCCGTGCCACTCAACAGGGTCACGGCGAAGAAGATAGGGGAGATCAAACCGCTCCTGAACCCTTGGGTTCCTTGTAATGATGTTATTAGTTGAGTCGAGAATGGTCTTGAATGAACCTGCCATGCTAGCTGAGGTGATGACGTCGCACCGATCAATGAGTTCCTCCACCGCGTCATCATTCAGATCGAGGCAAGAATAACAGGGTTGTTTCGGGCTAGTTCCCTCCATGGAGAAGACGATCAAACAATGGCAGAAGGAAGGGTGAAGGCAAATGGAGGAGGGAGGAAGAGCTAGCGTGCAACAACAATTCCAAATCGAGAGGGAAAGGCGAAGAGTCAGTGATCGGTTGCCACGGTACACGTAGAGGTGCATGGGGAGCGAATGGTTGCCACAGAGGTCACACACTGAAGACAAGGGCCGAGTGAACCGCATGCAATCCCATCGCACAACACACACGTCTTGTTAAGTTGAACTGTTTCTGTACTCTTGTGTCAACGAAACAGTTCATCCGAGTGAACCGCATGCCGTATATCCCACACACCTTGATCTGGCTGACCGTTTCTTTTGTCTTGCCTAATCACAAACAGTTCATCCGAGTGAACCATATGCCTTATATCGCACACAGCTTCATCTGGCTGCCCGTTTCTTTTCTGTTGCCTAATCACAAACATTTCATCCGAGTGAACCATATGTTGTGTATCGCACAAGCCATCATCTGGCTGCTTGTTTCTTTTGTTCCTCCTCATCGCAAATAGTTAATTGAACTGAACCTTCTGCCCTTCATCGCACACACAACTAAAACCTGAACCGTGTTTGGTGCATCCATCATCGCAAACGTTTTATACATTTCTGACGGTTTTCATATAGCACCATTTGCGATTATGGCATCACACACAGTTTCTCGAAGGCTCTCTGATTGTAGTGTCGCGTTAGCAGCATCCTGCAGTAGTGCTAGCACAAAAGTAGCAACGATCGAAAAGGAAAGGCCTCCTACCTGGGACCTCCTAACTACTCCTCGAAGTCGAACTCCACGTAGAATCATCCTCGGGATCCTTTGGCTCCTGGACTCCATCATATGATTGCAATATCCGGGAAAGGGGGAAAAGAAATATCAAAGCAACTGTGAGTACTCACCCAAAGTACTCGCGGGCAAGGATCTACACTACATATGCATCGGCATCAATGAAATGGGTAGTATCTGTGGACAGAACTGCAGAATGCCAGAATAAGAGGGGGACAGCTAGTCCTATCAAAGACTAAGCTTCTGGCAGCCTCCATCTTGAAGCATGTAGAAGAGAGTAGCAAGTACAACATCAAGTAGCATCGCATAGCATAATCCTACCCGGCGATCCTCTCCTCGTCTCCCTGTGAGAGAGCGATCACCGGGTTGTATCCGGCACTTGAAAGGGTGTATTTTATTAAGAATTCGGTTATAGTTGTCATAAGGTCAAGGTACAACTCCAGGTCATCCTTTTACCGAGGGACACGACTATTCGAATAGATAAACTTCCCTGCAGGGGTGCACCACATAACCCAACACGCTCGATCCCTCTGGCCGGACACACTTTCCTGGGTCATGCTCGGCCTCGGAAGATCAACACGTCGCAGCCCTACCTAGGCACAACAGAGAGGTTAGCACGCCGGTCTAAATCCTATGCGTGCACGGGTCTGGGCCCATCGCCCATTGCACACCTGCACGTTGCATATGCAGCCGGAAGCAGAACTAGCCCCCTTAATACAAGCACAGGCTTACGGTCCAATCCGGCGCGTGCCGCTCAGTCGCTGACGCCAAGAAGGCTTTGGCTGATTCCACGATGTCGAGTGCCCATAACTGTTCCCGCGTAGTTGGTTAGTGCGTATAGGCCAGTGGCCAGACTCAGATCAAATACCAAGATCTCGTTAATCATGTTAATTGCAGTATCCGCGGACGCCGACCAGTGCCAGGCCAACCTCTCACCTAGGTGGTCTCAACCTGCCCTGTCGCTCCGCCACAAAGTAACAGTCGGGGGCGTTGGGAACCCAGGCCCACCACTACCGGGATGGAGCCACCTGTCCTTTCAGCCCCCACATCGAAATCACTTGCGGGTACTCTACGAGCCAACCCGACTTTAGTCACATCATGTAATCTGTATAATATGTATGTATGTATGTATGTATGTATGTATAAACCCGTGATCACCTCTCGAGTGATCACGAACCAATAGTATAGCATGGAAGATAGAGAAGAATGTAGGGCCACTGATGGAAAACTAGCATCCTTGTGACGCCCGGATAATTAGCTACAATAATCCCACGTTAACGATGCCACGTCACCTCGGTTATTGTTGCTAATCTCACGTTAGTTCGAAACCATTTCAAATTCAAAATCTAGCAAACAATAAAAGTTTTCAAAACTCAAGTCTAAAATGTTCGAAGTGTAGTAAATAAATCATAGATGATTAAGGTGATGAATCCAAATTAACATAAAAGGTTTAAATGCACTAAACAAAACAAAACAGTAGCAAAACAATTAGTTAAATGTCTTTTACAATAAATAAAATATTAGACTATTTTGTTTGGTTGCCCAAACTTATGTGGCAGTAGCCTATTTATCAACACTAAATTAGGGAGTGTTTTTATAGTTTATAATACTAAAATAAAAGAGGAACTAAAATAAAACAGTAAAAGAACAGTAAAAATAAAATCAAAATGAAGGCCCCAACCACCACCCCCGATGGGCCTTGGCCCAGCTAGCCACCGAGCTGGCCGGCCCACCCCGTTGCCTCCTTATCCCCTCCCACTCCAATAACCCTAGCCCGCTACACCCCTCTCCCCCCGATCCACCTCTCCCTCTCGCTCTCTCGATTTGGATCGAGAGATCCCCCTCGCCTCTGCCCGACGCCCCTCGTCTCTACCCCGGTGGCACCGACGCCGTTCGACCCCGTCGGACCCTGCTGAATGCCTCCCCGCTCCTGCCACCACGCCCAGCGCCCCTTGCCGAGGCCACCTCATCACCGGACTTCACCGTCCTCCTCCTCGACTCCTCGCCGGACTCCATCGACATTGTCCTCTCCGTCAACGTCGA
>NC_041380.1:354500123-354526069 GCF_002162155.2 Triticum dicoccoides
TGTCGTCGCCTCCGTCTGCCTGCACGTGCTGTCAAGCGCCTCGCTCCGCTCCGCTGGCCCCGTGCTTCTCCGGCCACCTTCGGCTCCGGCGCCCCACTGCTCCCGCTGCCCCTCCTGGTGCCCTCGCCGTGTCCGCCTCCCGCAGCCCCGCTGCTGCCTCGCCTGCGTCGCCGCGCTCACCACGCCCTCGTGCGTCGCTCGCGCCCGCCGTCGACCACGGCTCCCGCTGCCGCCCCTGACGCCGTTCGCCGGCCGCGCTGCACCGCTCGGGGCCGCTGGTGGCCACGCCCGCACGCCCCTGGGCACGAGCGCCCGAGAACCCGTTACCCGTTAAGGCCCCTTGGGCCTATGACATATGGGCCCACGCCCAGAATGTTTTTATAAAAATAAAACAAAATTGGAAATTAAATAAAAACAAAAATAATAAAAATAATTAATTAAAGAATTAATTAACTTAATTAATCCTGTTTAATTAAACTAATTAAACATTAGGTACCTAATTAACTAATTAAACTGATTAATAGGTTAATTAGGTTATTGTACCTATGACATGCGGGGCCGAGACGTCAGCGACCCAGTCAACACCTGTGTTGACTACTGACATCATGCTGATGTCAGCATGCACTGTTCTGGATAATGTTCAATTTAAATAATTAAATAAATCCTAAAAATGATTTAAATCTTTTAAAATTAATATAAAATAAACCGTAGCTTGGATGGAAAAACTTTGTACATGAAAGTTGCTGAGAACGACGAGACGAATCCGGATACGTAGCCCGTTCGTCTGCCACGCATCCCTAGCACAGCGAACATGCAACTTTCCCCCTCCGATTCATCCGTCCGGAAACGTGAAACACTAGGGATATTTTCCCGGATGTTTCCCCCCTTCACCGGTAGCACCGCTACTTGTCATGTCATGCATCGTTATGCATCTGTTTGCATTGTATTCATTGTTTGTTCCCCCTCTTCTCTCCGGTAGACTACGAGACGGACGCCGCTGCTGGTGCCTCGATCGACTATGTTGTTGACGACCCCTCCTTCTTGCCAGAGCAACCAGGCAAGCCCCCACTGATCACCAGACATCGCCTATTCTCCTCTCTACTGCTTGCATTAGAGTGGTGTAGCATGTTACTGCTTTCCGTTAATCCTATCCTGATGCATAGCATGTCATTGTTGCTACAGTTATTGATACCTTACCTGCAATCCTAAATGCTTAGTATAGGACGCTATTTTATCATCAGTGGCCCTACATTCTTATCTGTCTCCATGTTATACTATCGGGCCGTGATCACTCGGGAGGTGATCACGGGTATATACTTATACATATTATATGATAGTTGTGGTGACTAAAGATGGGTCGGCTCGTAGAGTACCCGCGAGTGATTCACGAATTGGGTCCGAAAGGACGTTTGTCCCGACGGCCCTCTAAGTGAACCTTTGTGGCTGAGCGACAGGGCAGGTTGAGACCACCTAGGAGAGACGTGGGCTTGGCCCTGGTCGGCATCCGTGGTTATTTCAAAATAACACGCTTAACGAGATCTGGGTATTTGATCTGAGTCTGGCCACTGGCCTATACGCACTAACCAACTACTCGGGAACAGTTATGGGCACTCGATGTCGTGGTATCAGCCGAAGCCTTCGTGATGTCAGCGACTGAGCGGCGCGTGCCGGGTTGGACTGGAACGCCTGCTCTTGTATAAGGGAGGCTAGGTATGCTCGCTGGCCGCGTACGCAACGTGCAGGTGTGCAATGGCAATGGGCCCAGACCCCTGCGCCATAGGATTTAGACCGGCGTGCTGACCTCTCTGTTGTGCCTAGGTAGGGCTGCGGCGTGTTGATCTTTCGAGGCCGAGCATGACCCAGGAAAGTGTGTCCGGACAAAGGGGATCGAGCATGTTGGTAAATGTCGTGCACCCCTGCAGGGAAGTTTATGTATTCGAATAGCCGTGTCCCTCGGTAAAAGGATGACTCGGAGTTGTACCTTGACCTTATGACAACTAGAACCGGATACTTAATAAAACACACCCTTCCAAGTGCCAGATACAACCGGTGATCGCTCTCTCATAGGGCGACGAGGGGAGGATCACCAGGAAGGATTATGCTATGCGATGTTACTTGGTGAACTTACCATCTACTCTCTTCTACATGCTGCAAGATGGAGGTTGCCAGAAGCGTAGTCTTTGATAGGACTAGCTATCCCCCTCTTATTCCAGCATTCTGTAGTTCAGTGCACATATGCTACCCCCCTTTTCCAGTTGATACCAATGCATACATATGTAGTGTAGCTCCTTGCTTGCGAGTACTTTGGATGAGTACTCACGGTTGCTTTGCTCCCCCTTTTTCCCCTTTTTTCTATACCTGATTGTTGCGACCAGACGATGGAGTCCAGGAGCCAGATGCCACCGTCGACGACGACTTCTACTACACTGGAGGTGCCTACTACTACGTGCAGGCCGCTAACGACGACCAGGAGTAGTTTAGGAGGATCCCAGGCAGGAGGTCTGCGCCTCTTTCGATATGTATCCTTGTTTGTGCTAGCCTTCTTAAGGCAAACTTGTTTAACTTATGTCTGTACTCAGATATTGTTGCTTCCGCTGACTCGCCTATGATCGAGCTCTTGTATTCGAGCCCTTGAGGCCCCTGGCTTGTAATATAAAGCTTGTATTATTTTATTTTGTGTCTAGAGTTGTGTTGTGATATCTTCCCGTGAGTCCTTGATCATGATCATACACATTTGCGTGTATGATTAGTGTACGGTCAAAGCGGGGGCGTCACAAGTTGGTATCAGAGCCGACTGCCTGTAGGAATCCCCCTTCCAAACTCCTTGGCTGAAGTCGAGTCTAGACATTGCAAAACTTCTCCTAACATGGTTGTGTGTCTTACGGGCCCACATCACCATTGGGTGGTATTAGGATCCTTTACTCCTCGATCTTTACTCTAGGACTCTGATCTCTCTTCTATTTGGGTTAAATGAACTTTGCCAAATCTAACATTAGGATCCCATGATCACTTTCACCCGGAGAGCACCTTATTACCGATGATCGTCTGCTGGACCAAAGGATTTTGAAGATACTCTATGATGTTCTCTCGAGACTTTGGGCCATCACTTTTGGAATTCCCTTCCATCGATAAACACCTATGGATAACTATGCACACTTGCCATTCTTACATTCACTCCCCGTTGATCTTGTTATTACAAGATACCCCGGTATTCTCTTTATTGTTCTGAGAATACTTTGTGCCTACTGCCTTGTCGTTCCTTGCCACATGAATACCCCAATGGATAATTTCTCGCGCTTACCGAGTATCCGCTCATCCCTAGTTGATTCATGTATTTCGCAACAGTCTTCAAAATACCATTCGATCTCCAAAAATCCCCACCAGCCTATTGCTCTTGAAATTCTTGCTTGCTTACATTATGATTAACCTCATAAGTCTGGTAATCTTATTGGCATCCTTAGTCATTATCAGTTTGAGTCTGTTGAATCAATATGTTGTGAATGCTCGCAATCCTTATTCAGACCCTTAATTTTGTCCTTCCGGCTCAGACGTCATTTTAAACATGAGTTGGATCTCGCCCAATCAAATTAGCATCCATTGTACCCCTAAGGCTATTCAACTTATCCATCCCTAATTAGAGCATTGCTTCTGATCCCTTGTCTTGGAATTCATAATTCCTTTGCATTTGAGCTTTGAGTTAGTCTGTTGTTTCTATAATCTGATCTCCTTGCATTCTTTCTTCCTCTGGTTGAGTACCGATGCTCACATCAGGTCCCTTGTGGACCACCAGACCCTTTGTCGGATTTTATCCGACAATGTCCTTCTTATTCAATAAGCCTATGAGCCTTTCCTCGGATACATAATGCCTTTAGTAAATTGTATCCTCTTCTTTGTCAACCATGCTCTACTTTCGAGCTTGTATTATTTACTCCTGAAGTTTGTGGTATATTTTTCTACGATGCCCCGATGGGTTGAACCTATACCTTCCTTAATCTGTGTGAACCCGAAAGATTTCACATGTCATACTTATCTGGTATTGCACCAAGTAAAACTTTCAACAACTAATGTCATTTTCAAAAAAGCGAGGGGTGAATGGAAGGTTATACATTGAAGAAGTGGGAGTCGACCTTGAACTTTGTGTTCATACCCATGGACATGATGTATATCCTATCATGGAAGCTTCTTGTAATAATAACTATTCCCTTGATATAATATCATTTGGTATCTGTGAATTGATCCTTTGCAATCGTGGTTCCGATCATATCTTCTCCTTGATTCCATTTCACGGACTAGTTAAAGCACTTGTCTTCTGCAGATCAATACACCTTAACAACCTCTATTACGTTCTACCTTCGAGTATTAGCCCATGGTATCTGGATAAAATCACAGAACCATATCACTTCTTATGAGTTCTTCTTCAAGTATTATTTCTCACTGATTCCAATTTTTCCCCGGGTTCTGAGTTGTTAAACACTCAGGGACACCGATAGTGAATCGAGTCCGTAATCCGATTCATCAACTCTAAGTAATTTCTGTTGTTTATGAGTTTAATAATCCTTAAAGTCATTCCTAGCCCGATCGGCTATATCATTATTGTGCTAAATTTTAATTGTGCTACCTGGTCCTTCTTCTCAGAGCACAATTTTCGATGATGAACTAATCTTACATCGAACTTCCTCATCATATCATTTGATTTCGAGTTTATGTCGTACCCTTGGTTCACATAACCTTTCGCTTCATCATCATTTGACTTGATGGCATCGCCGACCGATTACATCTTCATGAAATCTCTCGACAACTGTGTCGTGATCATCATCAACATCCTAAGCTCTTCCAAGATATATATCGAATTCTTGATTGGTAATACCATCCTTGCCCCTCGATGATTCGTGTTATCATCGACCACTTTGTTGCCTTTCGTTCAACACAAACTTGTTCGTGTTTCGTGATATACCTTGAGATCCTTGCTATCTAGCATTTGTTATTTACCTTGGAGTATTACCATCTTTTATGTCAAGAATGTCGTGAGAATTTCACCACCTCTTAAGAATTCTTGATGCAGGTGATACTCCTTGCCATATCTGTTCACTCCTTGGTCCCCATGTTGTTTCTAACCGGAAAACCGGCAATCGAACTATGATGTGCGACTTCGAAACTTCTAGCAACCCTATTGCTTTCAAGTTAATGGTCGATATTTCATTCTTAGACCATTGGTTATCGAATCACCATTCTAGCATTGAGCATGCTACCTAAGCCCATATTTCAGGTGCACCTTTCAATCAATGTTAAATTGTGTATGTTTTCCTCAAGCATATATCATTATATCATTCGGTCTGACAAGTGTTACCTCCTTGTTCAGATAATTGTGGAAATCCATCTTTTGTTAATCTCGATGAAATGTCGCTGAGTCCATCAGCCACCTCCTCATCTTCTCCTTGGTTTAATGATAAACTCTTGTTCAGAACTCCCTTCCATAGTTCATTTCCCTAGAATCTTACAATGACATCTCGTCAATTTGTGTTGCGCCTTTCCTTCTCAGGCATCCCGAGTCTAAGGTACCCTGACACCAATCAGATCTGGATCTTGGTCAGATATGATGGTTGGAACATTATCCAAGAGTTATAACATTGGTATTAGTATAATCGGTAAGGTGATGTCATGCCTAGCACACATGGCCGTAGGCCCTATCGTTATAGATTCCTTTTCAACAAGGCTATCCTTTCTTCCATGAGGAAATTGTAAGACATATTCTACAAGTCGTTCCTGATGGATCCTTTGTGTTTCCAAAGTCTGATCTCCACCTGATGACCATGTCAATGCTATCTCGATGCATGTCTATGGTACTCCAATTTTCAACAAGAACATTTGAAGCCCAATGCTAAATGTTTCCTGCTCAATTATCCAAACACCATTGTATGGGTAATGTCAGGAAATTTCTCTCCCCATACCTAAAGAGTTTTCTACATTATATCATGTCATGGATATCATCCTCTACTTGTTCTTGGGAAGGATATACCCCTGAAATATGTGTTTAAACACATTTTCTTTTCCATTGTTCTGTTTAATCTGATAATCATATTTTCCTTTCTATTGGTTTGTTTGACCTTTCTTGTGATCTATATGATATAAGCAGTGATATTTCCCTTCTTATGTAAACACCTCGGTGTACAACCCTGTCAGTAAGACCCTGTTACTTTTGTTCATGGCATTCTGGTAACCACCGATGGATGAGAACTTTGCCTATTGGTCCGCCTCGTTTCAATGAGCAGGATGATATGTCTCCGTCGTATCTACTTTTCCAAACACTTTTGCCCTTGTTTTGGACTCTAACTTGCATGATTTGAATGGAACTAACCAGGACTGACGTTGTTTTCAGCAGAATTACCATGGTGTTATTTATGTGCAGAAACAAACGTTCTCGGAATTACTTGAAACTTCACGGAGCAACTTTTTGGAAAATATAAAAAATACCTGCAAAAGATGATGGCTAGGGGGCCCACCACCTGTCCATGAGGGTGGGGGCGCGCCCCCTACCTCGTGGGCCCCCTGGAGCTCCTCCGACTCCAACTCCAACTCTATATATTGTGTTTCGGGGAGAAAAAATTAGAGAGAAGAATTCATCATGTTTTACGATATGGAGCCGCCGCCAAGCCCTAAAACCTCTTGGGAGGGCTGATCTAGAGTCCGTTCGGGGCTCCGGAGAGGGGAATCCGTCGCCATCGTCATCATCAACCATCCTCCATCACCAATTTCATGATGCTCACCGCCGTGCGTGAGTAATTCCATCGTAGGCTTGCTGGATGGTGATGGGTTGGATGGGATCTATCATGTAATCGAGTTAGTTTTGTTAGGGTTTGATCCCTAGTATCCACTATGTTCTAAGATTGATGTTGCTATGACTTTGCTATGCTTAATGCTTGTCACTAGGGCCCGAGTGCCATGATTTCAGATCTGAACCTATTATGTTTTCATCAATATATGAGTGTTCTTGATCCTATCTTGCAAGTCTACAGTCACCTATTATGTGTTATGATCCATTAACCCCGAAGTGACAATAATCGGGATACTTACTGGTGATGACCGTAGTTTGAGGAGTTCATGTATTCACTCTGTGTTAATGCTTTGTTCCGGTACTCTATTAAAAGGAGGCCTTAATATCCCTTAGTTTCCGTAAGGACCCCGCTGCCACGGGAGGGTAGGACAAAAGATGTCATGCAAGTTCTTTTCCATAAGCATGTATGACTATATTCGAAATACATGCCTACAATACATTGATGAACTGGAGCTAGTTCTGTGTCACCCTAGGTTATGACTGTTACATGATGAACCGCATCCGGCATAATTCTCCATCACTGATCCATTGCCTACGAGCTTTCCATATATTGTTCTTTGCTTATTTACTTTCCCGTTGCTATTGCTATCATCACTACAAAATACCAAAAACATTACTTTTGCTACCGTTACCTTTTGCTACTATTACCTTTTGCTACCGTTACCACTACTATCATATTACTTTGCTACTAAATACTTTGTTGTAGATATTAAGTTTCCAAGTGTGGTTAAATTGACAACTCAGCTGCTAATACTTGAGAATATTCTTTGGCTCCCCTTGCGTCGAATCAATAAATTTGGGTTGAATACTTTACCATCGAAAACTGTTGCGATCCCTATACTTGTGGGTTATCAAGACTATTTTCTGGCGCTGTTGCCGGGGAGCATAGCTCTATTCTTTGAGTCACTTGGGATTTATATCTGCTTATCATTATGAAGAACTTGAAAGATCCAAGAACCAAGATTTATCCCTCAACTACGAGGGGAGGTAAGGAACTGCCATCTTGCTCTGCACTTGATTCACCTTCTATTTTGAGTAAGCTTGCGACACCTAAACCTGCTTCTGCTATTCGTTCTGATATGTCGCATGTTATTGATGATGCCACTTCTGCTATACATGATACTTATGATGAAACTACTTCTATGCTTGATACTACTGTGCCACTTGGTGAATTTCTTGATGAACAACTTGCTAGGGCTAGAGAGATTGAAAATATTGAATCTGATAATACTGATGAAATTGATGATGAAGACTTGCCTGTTATTCCTAAGGGTTATGTTTTTGATAAAGAAGCTTCTTTAGCTATTTTAGCTTGCAAAGATAGATAAGAACTCAAGAGGTTATTAGCTAAATGGAATAAGCAATCTCTAAATGCTAGAATGAAACCTGACCCTGCTTTTGCTACTTCACCTATCTGTGTTACCGATAAGGATTATGAATTCTCTGTTGATCCTGATATAGTTACTTTGGTTGAATCTGATCCTTTTCATGGCTATGAATCTGAAACTGTTGTGGCACATCTTACTAAATTAAATGATATAGCCACCCTGTTCACTACTGATGAGAGAACTCATTACTTTTATATCCTTAAAATATTTCCGTTCTCATTAAAGGGTGATGCTAAGATATGGTTTAATTCTCTTGGTCCTGGTTGTGTGCGTAGTCCCCAGGATATGATTTATTACTTCTCTGCTAAATATTTCCCTCCTCATAAGAAACAAGCTGCTTTAAGGGATATATATAATTTTGTGCAAATTAAAGAAGAGAGTCTCCCACAAGCTTGGGGGAGGCTTCTCCAATTACTTAATGCTTTGCCTGATCATCCTCTTAAGAAAAATGAAATACTTGATATCTTTTATAATGGACTAATCGGTGCTTCCAGAGATTACCTGGATAGTTGTGTTGGTTCTGTTTTCAGGGAAAGAACACCGGATGAAGCTAAAATTCTATTGAATAATATGTTGACAAATGAAAATAATTGGAGACCTCCAGAGCCAATTCCTGAGCCTATTCCTAAACCAACTCTGAAGAAGAGGGGTATTCTATTTCTCAGTCCTGAAGATATGCAAGAGGCAAAGAAATCTATGAAAGAAAAAGGTATTAAAGCTGAAGATGTTAAGAATTTACCTCCTATTGAAGAAATACATGGTCTTAATTTACCGCCTGTTGAAGAAACATATGATCTTAATCCTTTACCTATTGAAGAAACTCATGGTCTTGATAACTCGACACAGGTAGTAAAGCTAAATTCTCTCTATAGATATGATAAAGCTGAAATCCCATTTACTAAGTTTGCTAGCCCATGCTTAGATGAGTTTGATAAATTTATGGCTAAGCAAGAAGATTTTAATGCTTATTTTGGTAGACAATTGAAATACAATTCAAATATGCTTGAACACTTGGGTGATTATATGGCTAATGTCAAAGGTGAACTTAAACTTATTAGTAAACATGCTTCTGTGGTTACCACTCAAGTAGAACAAGTACTTAAAGATCAAAATGATTTGCTCAATGAATTAAATAGCAAGAATAATGATAATGTTGTTAGAGTTATGACTAGAGGTGGTAGAATGATTCAGGAACCTTTGTATCCTGAAGGCCACCCTAAGAGAATTGAGCAAGATTCTCAGTGAAATAATATAGATGCACCTAGTCCTTCTAAAAGGAAGAAAAAAATGATAGGACTTTGCATGCTTCTAGTGAACCTGTTATTGAACCACCTGAGAATCCAAATGATATTTCTATTTCTGATGCTGAAACACAATCTGGTAATGAACCTGAAACTAGTGATAATGTTAATGATAAGGTTCATGATGATGCTCAACCTAGCAATGATAATGATATAGAAATTGAACCTGCTGTTGATCTTGATAACCCACAATCAAAGAATCAACGTTATGATAAGAAAGACTTTGTTGCTAGGAAACATGGTAAAGAAAGAGAACCATGGGTTCAGAAACCCATGCCTTTTCCTCCCAAACCATCCAAGAAAAAGGATGATGAGGATTTTGAGCGTTTTGCTGAAATGATTAGACCTATCTTTTTGCGTATGCGATTAACTGATATGCTCAAAATGAATCCTTATGCTAAGTATATGAAATATATTGTTACAAATAAGACAAAGATACCGGAAGCTGAAATTTCCACCATGCTTGCTAATTATACTTTTAAGGGTGGAATACCAAAGAAACTAGGAGATCCGGGAGTACCCACTATACCATGCTCCATTAAAAGAAACTATGTTAAAACTGCTTTATGTGATCTTGGAGCCGGTGTTAGTGTTATGCCTCTCTCTTTATATCATAGACTTGATTTGAATAAGTTGACACCTACTGAAATATCTTTGCAAATGGCTGATAAATCAACTGCTATACCTGTCGGTATTTGTGAGGATGTGCCTGTTGTAGTTGCAAACGTTACTATTTTACACTACAAAAAAATAAACTTCCGTGATGATACGTGTTTGTCACAGTAGGTCGCTTTTTTTGTCATGCATGTACATCCATGACAAATTTATGACAGAATCAAGATAGTCATACCTGTGCTGTCGTAGAAGTGTTCCATGACATTACCAAAATTATCATCACGGAAGTGTCCACTTCCATGACGATAAATCGCGCGTCACAGAAGTGCTTTCGTCAAGGGTGACCGACACGTGGCATCTACCATAACGGAACGCCGTTAAGCTATTGGGTCAAATTTTGGATCCGATAACCCGTTAACAGCCCCGACCAATGGGGATTTTCCACGTGTAAAATCATCATTGGCTAGAGGAAACACGTGTCGGCTCATCGTCGGGACAGATGTCATCCACTCACTGGACAGAAGGTGCCTATGATACATCGACACATGGCACGGCCCAACAAGTTTAAATGGGCCGGCCCAACTAAAGGCCCACAAGATTTTGCGGACCATAATGGGTCGGCCCAGCTAAAGGCCCACGAGATTTTGCGGACCACAATGGGCTGGGCCAGCAAAAGGCCCACAAGATTTCGCGGGCCATAATGGGCTGGCCCAGGTAAAGGCCCACAAGATTTTCGTGTGCCATAATAGGCCGGCCCAGGTAAAGGCCCACAGTGACTCTAGCCCATAATGAACAGTAATTTTCTTTATACCCGTTAACGGCCCGTGATTTACATGGGCCGTTTCCAGCCCGTGTTAGCTTTCGGCCTATTGACGGCCCATACGTTCTTGGGCTCCTTTTCGGCCCTCGATTACTTTCGGCCCGTTACTAGCATGTTCCCCTAATGGGCCAAATTCGGCCCATGGCAAGAGTCGGCCCGTTACTGGCCTGTTCCACTAATGGGACAAAATCGGCCCATGGCAAGAGTTGGCCCGTTACTGGCCTGTTACCCTAATGGGCCAAATTCGGCCCATGGCAAGAGTCGGCCCGTTTCTGGCCTGTTAACCCGTTGCGCCGTTTCCAGCCCATCCTATATTCTGGCCCATTAACGACCTGTTATGCCTGTGATAGAATTAAGCCTTTGCTCTCCTACAGCTTGTTAATGGCCTGTTACCGTGCTGGGCCGATACCAATTACGCCCGATTATGGCCCATGTAGACCCATTCATCCGACGGCCCGAGGCACACCGATTACAGGCCCATTTATCGATGGCCCGTAGGAGACCCATGGATCCTACGGCCCGTATATGGCCCATGGTAGTTGCAGCCACTAGCAAACCAGGGAAAAAGAAGACTAGGAAATAAATAAGGCCGAAATAACGCTAGGCTATTAAGACGATTGCACAGATTACATCCACTCGGCATCAATGATCGCCACCAGTTCAAATATAGGGAACACCCTACACTATATAAAAATGGCTTGCTGTTTCCTTCAGGCGGTGGCTGCACGTTAAGAATAAATTGTGTATCGCACTAAAACAAATTACAACTATATAACAAAAGGAAGGTTAGCATAAAACTTAACAGTCTAGAAGATAAATGCACCACCAGAAGTTCAGAAGCTCAGTTCATTTAACCTGACTGTTACGTTTTCATGTTGTATTGTCCGATGGAGCACCATAACCCTCACCTTCATTTCCCCTAGGCTCCTGAACAACATAGAAAATGTCTGATAGTCTGGTTTCAAAACCATGCATATCTTGACGACATTGAGCAATGTTTCTCCTTGTTTCACAAAGGGTCTCTGTTAGGGAATGGACTTGTGTCTGGAGCACAGATACAACATTGCTTTGAGCTTGCATATCTTGATCATGAGGCAGTTTGGACGATATTGCCTTAACAACCAACCCAGTATTACGTAGGAACGTGCTTTTGGCACTATTAGTGGACAGGTACTGACCCACTGCAGCAAGAGCTGACATTGCGGTTATAGTTGCCTCGCCACCTTTAGAAGGTGGCGGTTCCACCATTTTTTCCATAGCTCACTGAAAAGTTGAGGTTTTACATTAGTAGTACCAGAACAGAAGATATTAAGGAGGCAGCAAAACCGAACAAAATAGCTTTGGTCTATATACAGAACTTATTCTGGTGAACCCATGTAAAATTTTAGTTGTATTTTATTGCAAAGTACATAATAAAACCAGGTTCCAAACATATGACCATGTACCATCGCTAATGTATTGTCTATTTCTTCACATTGTATTTGAGGGCTAAGGATAAAGAGACAAAGCTTATAATACGGTAAGCATAGTATGACATCATTCATATCACAAAACAACTGAGAACAGACAAACAGGCAATTGTAACGTTGTGTGGGAAAGTCCAGCACGGAACTAGATTACGGGTCAAGATCAAAGGAACATCACTCCTCTCTTTTAAACCTTGTAAGGTGCAATGATACGCTAAGACAATTGTGTATAAAATTGAAAAGAGTAATAGACATTGGCTGCAAACCATGCAGTTCAAGGCACAAGTCAGAGTAAGTAGTAGTTAAAAGGCATGAGGATGAAGGACTTACAATAGCGGCTTTGACTGGTGTAGTCATGCCCTTCTTCTTGCTGGTGTGACAGTCCTTGAAGATTTCCACAGCATTTGGTTCAGGTACTTTTTGGTCCTTGCGGGCTTTCCTCTGCATTTGGAACAAGTCAATATAGATCTGATAATATGGTACAGCGAAAAGAGTGAAACAAAAGCTAATTACAAGAGCCTCACAGTGTGCAATATAGCTACGAGATCCTGTCGTCTGTTGGAATTTCACTTTCGTACGATTGGCCTTGTTCTTTGAACAGTTCACCTACAAGAAGATAGATTTGTGTGGCACATGCGTAAATAGGACTTCAACATGTGATCTGATGACATATATATAATGTACCTGATACTTCGGATCGGACCAGTGTTTAACGAGGCCTCTCCAGTCTTCATCAGATATATTTTCCACTGGAGATGTTTGGGCAAGTTCACTGTTAGCCTTGCCTTCAAAGTGAGTTTTCCTCAAGTTATACCGATACTGTCGCAGAGCAGACTTGAAAACATGGGTGCAAGCTTGTCTGGTTGCATCATCTTGGCTATCCAACTTGAACCTCATATGTTGAAAATTATGGGAGTCTCATTATCAGCAACCTAGAAAGTATTGGACAGAGCAAGACGATATTATTAGTTTCCATACATAACCATACTTATAGATAAATGGTTGAGGAAGATGTTGAATTGGGTTTCGTCTTTGTCATTCCTGTACTGAATCCATGTTGGGAGGATACGTACATGACACCTAACAAAAACCGCTGCCTCTGATACTAACTTGGCTGACTCTGTAGCATCATGTGGCCTTTTTAAACCTGCCTCAAAACGGATCTCCATTCTTCCTCCTCTAGATTTAGTTAACCTATCGAGCATTATCCCTGATGTTTTTTTCCTCTTGCACCTAGGTGCTAGTCCAACAACAAACATAGGAAGTGTTAGTGTACATCAAACTGTGAGACTACATATAAAGAAGCATGCAACTATAACTTGACTCCAGCAAGTACCTTCTTGCTATTGAAGCTCACAAGGTTCATCTGATAATGCCAACTCGTCTTGTGTCAAGAATGCTTGGGAAGTAGTGTCAGGTGGCAAGGGAGCTTGGGAACGTGCTGCTAGCTCAGTTGACGCATGAGTACGTCGTGCAGCTGGTAGTACTGTGGTAGGTGTTGCAAGAACTAGGGCTGTCTCTGCTTGTTTGGTGGTAGCTATTTGTTTCTGTTTGTCTTTTTTTGCAACTCGTGTAGCATGGGATGCCGTGTTTGTAGAATTTTCTGCTGGACTTTGACCTTCTATTGCACCATCAGCCAGCAGAATCTGCAGGATTCATCCGCTTCTCTGTGCCATGTTAAGTCAAGCCGACAAGAAAAATGAATAACAATTTAGTTCTTCAGAACAAATTGATGCGTGATGCAGACGAACTGAACTTTGATGTTAGACAACCACATGATAGGAGGATGTAATATGTATGAAAAACAGGACGGAAGAGATAACCAGAACTATGATGTGTAAACTAAGAAGAAGACATTTCACCAAATTAGAAGCAATGCAATGGAAGGTAGACACCATATGAAAGATGCTACAAATATCGCGCTGCCAAGTCAACAGTGTCTCATCATAAATGGTGTTTAAACAAATTTGAAGCAGTACAAGAAATAAATCATATGCAAGATGCAAACAACATCACACTACCATGTTAGAGGTCTCTCGTCATTAGTGCCATTGCATATTCACATCTTATGATGTGTAAACTAAGGAGAAGGCATTTCAACAAATTAGAAGCAATGAAAGCTAGACACCATATGAAAGATGCAACGAATATCACTCTACCAAGTTAAAACTGTCTCATCATAAGTGCCATTTCAACAAATTAGTAATACAAGCTAGAAAAGAATGTGAGATGTAACCTATATCACACTCCGAAGTCAAACGTGTCTTATGATAAGTGATTGTTGCAGGTTACACAACAGTAGTAATTTGATGTAAGAACATGGTGTGATAGACATATATTGTATGTTCTAGAAACAGGAACATGTGTCTTATTCAAGTATAATATGTAAAGTAATCAGATGGAATTCTACAAAATTAGAAGCAATACAAGCTAGACATCACACATAACATGCAACACATATAATAGTGCCAAGTTAGAGGGAGCACCGGTGATGCTGCACTAGGGGAGACGTGCTCATCATAAACACAGCTTTGTTGAGTGTCTATGCATGTGTTGTCTTCGAAATCATCTTGGGGGTGTGGAGGAGTAGAAACTGTAGAGGCCCTCCGTTCGAAAGGAGCACCTTTATCCGCTGCCTTGCTAACTTCCTTCCGCTTTATTGATTTTGAATTGTCAAGTAAAACCGACAAGAAAAAGAAATAAAATTCTCTCTTCAGAACTCATTCATGCATGATACTGACAATCACTACTTTGATGTAAGGCAAACACATCATACCAGGATGGAATATGTACGAAAAACAGGACGGCATGGCATGTTCACAACTATTTGTGTAAACTAAGCAGAAACCATTCCAGCCAATAAGAAGCAACGCAAGCTAGACACCACATGAAAGATGCAACCAATATGACTCTGCCAAGTTAAAAGTGTCCCATCATAAATGGAATTTCAACAAATTAGAAGCAGCGCATGCTATAAATCATATGAAAGATGCAACTAATATCGCACTGCATATACTAAAGGTGTCTCGTCATGTTGATTGATGCGGGATACAAAAAAACAATAGTTTTATGTAAGGACATGCTTAATAGACAGATGTACTATGTACTAAATATAGGAAGGCATGTCACATTAATAGGTATAATGTATAAGCTAAGCAGACTAGCACATGCAGTTTAACCAGATTAGAAGAATTACAATCTAGACACCATATGCAACATGCAACCACATATCATGCTGCCAAGTTAGAGCAAGCACCTGCGATGCTAGTGTAGGGGAAATGTTGTAATCAACTACAGAGCTACGTTCACTATCTTCATCTAGCATTTCTGTTTCTTGAGAATCATGTTGGGAGGCTGACGCTGCATTCTTTAAATGAGGAGTAGTCCCCTTGCCTGCCTGCCTCGTCATAAGTGATTGATGAGGGATACACAAGAACATTAGTTTGATGTAAGAACATGGTTAATACACAGATGTACTAGTATGTACCAAAACAAGAAAGGCATGTCATATTCAAAGGTATAATGTGTAAGCTAATCAGATGCAATTTAACCAAATTGGAAGCAATACAAGCTAGACATCCGGCTGGAGTGGTGAGCATGATCATCTAGGACCTGAGAGCCTGGTGGGAGGCGGGCTGCTTCACCACCATCGCAGCTTTTTAGTTGGCTTCCAGGTGATGCCTATCTTTGTTGGGATTGTCACTGGCTCGGCTAGTGCCCTGACTAGCTATTTGTCTTCTGGTGCTCACGGGATGGTGTATCATGTAAAAAAATATCTTTCCTTATCTTACCAACTTCGGCCTTTCGAATACAAGCTAGACACCATATGGAACATGCAACCACATATGACACTGCAAAGTTAAAGCAAGCACCTGGGATGGTGGTTCATTGCGAGCGAGGTCATCAACTCCAGAGCTACGTTTACCGTCTCCATCTGCTGACACTGCACCCATTATAGCGCTGAAACGTGTCTTGCCTACCCGCACACCAAACTGGAGCGACTTCTCTCTTTTCTTTTTGGCTTCTCTCATGGCAGCAGAGTCTGAAATACCCTTGCATAAAAACACAACAGTGAGAGTAAGGGTGAAGTGTGTGCAGAACTAGTGCACTGTAAAAGTAGCAGATAGCAGGTGGCTGAAAAATAAATTACAGGAGACATATGATAGCTCTACAACATTGCATGGCAAACAAAATTATATTCTACTCTATATGATTTTGTAATATATGAGCACAGGAAATGCAGGTACTCCTCCAGCACACCACCACATGTGGTCATATCTAAGATAACAGTCGACTGAAAATAAATAGGTCAGTCGATTTTTTAATGAACCGTCTAATCTATAAGGAACAGGCAGATGGCCTTCGTCTACCTCCCGCCAGTCACTGTTGACGATCTTTCTCGAACTGCCAGCGACCACCGGCCCAGACCCCTGCCTCCGCCGCCCCGCCCTCCCATCGACCTCACACCACCGCCGTGTTTGGCAGCGCCCCCAGGCCATCCCTTTAATCCCGGCCGACCTCCAGATCGGGCGCCAGTAGCTCTAGGCCGCACACGCCCCTAAGATAAACACCAAGGCGCTACTTCCCCGGTGTAATAGGCGTACTAGCGCCTGTTACGCCGGGGAATGCTTCCGTTAATTGGGAATCAAGTGGCCAGAAATTGAAATTCAGGGGGGTGATGGATCTCTAGCTAAGGTGAAATAGTATATGAGGAGAAACCTTGTGCATCGTGAGTTACTAGGAACATCTAGTATCAAGAAGAAGCGGTCAACTAGTGTCTTCTGTGGGATGAATACCGTGCAAGCAGAGACGTAAGATTTGCACGGATAAGGGAAGAGGAGTACCTTTTTCGGTTGCCGGTGTGGTCACCTCCACAAGTCGCGCCGATTTTCTTCTTTTTACCGGGGAAACCGATGTTCTGGAGGGTGCAGGCTTGGACGAACCCATGGCCAAATTGTTGATTGTGTTGCTGTGGCCGTATGTCGGCGGAGGGGAAGCAGATCCGAGGCGGCGAAGGACGGCGTAGCAGGAACAGCTCTGATACGGTGGAGGGTGGCAAAGTTGGAGCGGCAGCGGTGAGGCGCAGGACGACATGGTTGAACTGGCTCGGGTACGGACGGCTCGGCCTCGGCTTCAACTACTAGCCGTGGAGGGCGTTGCGGTTGAGGTTGCGGTGGACGACGACGTTGGGGTATCGGCTCTGGCGTGATGGAGGAGGGCGGCGGTTGCTGGGTGGGATGGGGTGGCGGACGGAGGACGCCGGGGTTTCGCGGCTGGTGGAGAGGTAGTTTTGGCGCCCACAGAGTACGAATGGGGAATTGGACGGGTGGGGGGGAACCATGTTTCGGTCTGGGACGCGCTTGTTTTTTGCTTTTTTGAACAGAAATGGGACGCGCTTGTTTGAAATTTGGGTAAAGTACAAACTTTGCCCCCCCTCTTAAATTTCAGACCTACTGCGGGTCAGGGTAGGATGGTAATCCCAGGTGTCCCAAATAGTGGGTGGGAGCGATTTTGGCCGCGCGCATGTGTGCTTAGGCGGCCATTGTGTATGAATGTTTTTCGGATGCGGTTGCGTGGCGTCTAGATGAAGCTACAAACCTACCCCGGTTTAGACCTTTGGACGTCGGGCCGGTAGGTTTCACGGGTCGGAGTTATTAGAAAAGTAATTTCCTTGTACTACCAAACATTGGTCTAACGCGGTTTCGGGCGAGTAGAGGCTCTTTGGCGCTTCGTTCGAAATTTTGAAACACAAGCATTCACGTTTAGAGTACTCTTGAACTATGAGGATTGACCAAAATATACAACGTTATATTTGACCTTGTATGTTTGAAAACCTCATTAAATTATCCGCTTCTTTTTGAAATTTTGACAGTTGAAAATCCTATAACTACGATTATTTTGGAATGGAGGAGCTAAATTTGAATCTATTTTGTACACGACTACATATGCTATTATGTACAAAATCAGAGCAAAGATTGGTGCCCCCATAATTTAGGTATGGTTTACAAATGCCATGATATCAAATTCAAATAATTGAATGGACTTCATGTTGAATTCGATTTTTTAAACCACCTTAAGTTGAATTCAAATGTATGCTAGTTCATAGGTAGTAGCTATTTATAATGTCCATTGTGTAACTTTCGTATGTATAATGTTCTTTACACACACAACATGAACTATACTCACGTTTATATTCGATTGCTAAAGCGATGCATTGTATGGAGTTCAAAATACTAACTATGTGGATCAATTGTGTCGAATAATAACATAGACATGCTCAAATTCGATAGAATCTAGATGTCTGATGGATCAATGACCGCTCCTTACGCGAATTGCAAATATCATGATCCCATCCTAATATTTGGATACAATTTATATCTTTAATCAATGTGTAGAGCAGTCTTTTACATGTCGTTTCACTCTCCATCCGTGGTCTCTCACACATGCTCACACACACTCTCCCGAGGTGTCTTTCTCGCACACATGCTCTAGATATAACCCTCCCTCCCTCTCGTAACCATTTACAACTGTTTTCACTAACCTTTATCACAAGCACTCTTCCTCTCGCAAAAATACACACGCACAATCCTCGTCGGCCCTTTCTATATACATGGACCTGCCTACGTGTCTCATGTACGCACATTATCTTTACGCCTATCTCTCACGCATTGTCTCACACCTCTCTTCCTAATCGACGAGTATGATTCTAGCAGAGCATTCTATAGGATGCCCCTTAAAGTTAGGTTAGATGAATAGTAATATCAGAGATAAAGGGGTTACTGAAAGTGCGTTATATCGACTAGAGAGGGGTGAATAGGCGATTTTTATGAAAGTCTTCAAACCCTGGAAGTTATGAAGACAAACAATAGAAATAAACCTATTACCATGCAGCGGAAGGTAGACTACACTAGACAAGCCATAGTCAAGTATTCAATGAAGTGAAAGCACAATGACTTAATAGCAGCAATGTAGTAAGGATCAGGTAGGAAGATATTATGAAGCCATACAGAACATGCAGTCACTGAGTGAAGACAAAAGATAGTGCAAACATACAATGACTTCACAAGGAGCAACAGTAAGTAAAGGGAAGGGAAGATGAAACCAGTGACTCGTTGAAGACAATGATTTGTTGGAGCAGTTCCAGTTGCTGTGACAACTGTACGTCTGGTTGGGGCGGCTAGGTATTTAAACCTTAGGACACACAGTCCCGGACACCCAATCCTGAACACGCAGCTCAGGACACCCAGTCCTCACCGTAATCCCCTTGAGCTAAGGTCACACAGACCTCGCCCAATCACTCTGGTAAGTCTTCAAGGTAGACTCCCAAACCTTCACAGACTTCGTTCACCGGCAATCCACAATGTCTCTTGGATGCTCAGAATGCGACCCCTAACCGGCTGGAGGATGCACAGTCCTCAAGTGTAATAAGTCTTCAGATCACACAGATAAGAAGACTTAAGTGATGCCCAATTCTCTCTGGCTCTGGGTGGTTAGGGCTTTATCCTCGCAAGGAATTCACTCTCAAAGGCTTCGAGGTGGGTTGCTCTCAAACGACAAAAGTCGTACTCTCAATCTGAGCAGCCAACCATTTATGGTTGTGGGGGGTGGGCTATTTATAGCCACTTGGCAACCTGACCTGATTTGTCCGAAATGACCCTGGGTCACTAAGGAACTGACACATGTTCCAACGGTCGGATTTCAAACTCACACGGCAACTTTACTTGGGCTACAAGCAAAGCTGACTTGTCCGACTCTGGACAAGATTCGCTCTCATAGTCTTCACTCGAAGACATAGGTTTTTGGTTAGGCATCACTTCAGTCAGTCTGACTGGTTCTCTTGGACCCCACTTAACAGTACGGTGGTTCCTATGACTCAACACAAAAGAAAAAGAACTACGAAAGATCTAAGTCTTCGAGCTCCATAGGCTTCATGTGGTGTCTTCTCTTGTCATAGTCTTCAATGTGAATATCTTCATATACCACCTTTGACTTCAATGTCTTCATACATTTTTAGGGGTCATCTCTGGTAGGAAAACCGAATCAATGAGGGACTTCTACCTATGTTATCCTGCAATTCTCACAAACACATTAGTCCCTCAACTAGGTTTGTCGTCAATACTCCAAAACCAACTAGGGGTGGCACTAGATGCACTTACAATCTCCCCCTTTTTGGTGATTGATGACAAACTAGTTGAAGTTTTCAACGGGGAATATAATCTGTGAAATTGTAAAGGATAAGGAATTGTCTTCATAAGTTGCAAGGGCTCCCCCTGAAGATGTGCATATAGGTAATTTGCTTTTGGAATGCAAATGCACATGGCAGGTTGTACTTGTGGAGATCCACTTCAACTTATGATGACAATCCACTATGCATGTGAAAGTATATGAAGATAATGACATGCATAATGGAAAATGGACGTCTGCAGAATGATCTAAGTGCGGAATTTATCGTCGCTCATGCGGAATTTATCGCAAAACAAAGTGGCAGATAAGTAGCAGACGACCATCGAGTTTAAGTGTTACAACTCAAAGAACCAAATGTAGCAAAACGAGAGTTGTAAGCACGAAGCAAAATATAAAGCACCCACCCATATGGACCCGCTTGAAGACTATCAACCTCATATGCTTCTCCCCCTTTTGTTAGTAAGGGCCAAAAAGGTTTGAAGACATAGAGCATCTACTCGTTCCCATGCGGAGTTGGTGAAGTAGTAGGGTCGTTGGTGGTGTTTGGCGGTGCTGAAGAGCTTGGAGCAGAGTTGACGCGTGCTGAAGGAGGTGGTGGTGAAGTAGCATCATCTTCATCCTCGATAACTCTGGCAGTCACCGTTGCAGCAGATGAAGAGAACTCAGAGTCTTCAAGGGGTGGAGTTCCTAGCAGCACAGCTCTTCGAGGAGGTGTGGAGTCAAACTTGAATCGCTCAGTGAAGCCATCCTCTTGGAGATCATCTTCAGAACACATCATCGTTAGCCCTTTCCATGTACGGTGACAGGTTTCATGGGCAACGAAAGCATTCTTGGTGGCAAGATTGTGAATGCGATTAACTTCCACCAAGAGGCTTTTCATCTGACACTTCAGCCAGTCATGATGCCTATCCTGTTTCTGATGAAGAGCCACAAGAAGCTCTCAGTCGTTGAGAACACGAGTGCGCTTCTTGAGTCTTGGAGCAGTTGTACTATCAGTGGCTTCAGTAGACGCAGGGTGTGGTGCACGTGTAGTGCCAGCCAAAGGATACACCTGAGTGTCTGCTTCAACTCCTTCAATGTTCTGTGAGAAACTCTGATGCTCTGCATTCTGAAGACTTAGAGGTTCCTTTGCAGGATCAGGATAGATGGCTTCAGTAGAGATATCCACATCAGGCAGAAAAATCCTATGATTGCGAGCAGATGGCTGATATGAGATATCGGAGTGAAGTTTAATTAGCCGCATTACCCATGGGGCGTAGAACTTCAAGCCAAACAGATCAGAGCCCGATGCAGCAAGTTGGCGGATGAATAAGTCCTGTGCATTGAAGCATTTTCCATGAAGAATATAGAAGAGCAAAGTCTTCATTGCACCCTCAAGCTTGTCATTTGGAGAGTGCCCTTTGATGGGCCAGAGAGTTCGCCTGATGATGTGATAGATGGTTCGTGGCAGATACTCAAGGTCTTTAACGAAGAACTCTGTTGGATAAGCAGCATCTTGGGGCAATGGCTTCATCATGCTGAGCATCTGACTCATATCAGGTTCTGGCCTCTTAAAGATGCTCTCAATAGCTTCACTATGCAGCTGACATCCATGCTCGTAGAGATCGCCTGGAGTGGGCAAACCAGTGAGCTCAATGATGTCAAATGCATTGGCTTCGTGATGAACATTTCCGATCATCCACTCCAGGACCCAAGTCTTCGGATCTCTGTTGTACCCGCGGATGTGAAGTGTGGCATAGAATTGGAGAAGCAGCTCTTCATTCCAATGCTCTTGGTCAGTAACGAACAACAGCAGTCCAACTTCCTTGAAGCAATCCAAAGCTTCTTCCAGACAAGGCAGACCAGCTATGGCTTCAATGTCAAGGCGCTTATGTGGGAAGATGCGACCTTGGTTGTAAAGAATGCATGAGTAATAGCTTCGCTGAGGATAGCTCCAGAACCGATCAGATGATATCCTTTCCCTTCAGTAGGGGTTCCTGGATCTATCGAAGAATGTGTTGTCTGCCCTGAAGCCATTGATATTGAAGGAGCCAGGTGCTGATGCAGGACCTGGGAACCTTGGCAATCTTGGGATTGGCTTCTGTACCTGAGGCCTGTGCTCAACATGATAGTCGAACTGTGGACCGACAGCAGACTCAGGAACAGAAGTGACGGGATCAGTGACTTCGTTGTCTTCTTTTTCCGTTGGGGAGGGCTCCACATTAGCTTCATTGGTGGTTGTGGCAGCCGCAAGATTTTCAAGCACGTTCTCCTTGAGAACTGCTTCTTGGTGGGACAGTGGAGTGGCAACTTCTGGGACTTCATCTTCCGCGGCTGATGCAGCCGGATTGTCTTCAGCAGAGACTTGAGGCCTTGGACCTTTGCGAAGCCTGCACAACGCGGGCGACGCCTGTGGAGTTGGAGTGGGTTGGGCCTCATAGTCTTCTTCCTCTTGTGGGCGATCTGCCCATGAAGCATCCTGTGCAATTGGCGTCAGTGGACGACCAATGCTGATGAGTTCGCTGTTCTGAGGAAGGACTGCACCATCTTCTACATTGTCATGTTGACCAATGTCTTCAGCAGCGATGGGATCAGCTGCTGGAAAGTCTTCAGCTTCATGAGCCTCTGTGGAAGCAGGCTCATGGATGTGGTCAGTTGGCGTTCAGCTTTAGGATAGACCATAGAAATGGGTTCAACTATCAAGGGCTCTGTGGGAGCTGCCCGATCTTTCTTGGTCTTCCTCTTCTTCTTGGAGGGGGCAGTTGGAGAGGCTTCAGAATGTTTCTCTTCCTAGCTTCAGCCTCAGCAGTCCTTGTCTTCTTGAGCTCTGAAGCTGTTGACCGGCTTTTTGGATTCAAGCCAGTCATTTTAGTTGGGAAGACAATAGGAACTGCTTCTGCCTTGGTGCATCAGGTTCAACCGTAGCAGGCTTCTTCTTCTTCTTTGCGGCCATCCTGGGGTCGATGCCAGGACGCCCAAGGGCCTTGCGCTTCTCAGCCTCATTGTAGGCTTGCACACATCTGTCAGCCAGAGTCTTCATGCGCTCACGTGAACCCTGAGCTTCTGCACGTTTCTTTACAAAGGCTTCCTTGAGCTCGTGCATCATACTCTTGAAGTTCTTCACTTCCTGCACGCTGAGCTTGGCCATATGCTTCTTGAACTGAGCCTTTTCATAGTCAATCTTTTGCTTCGGTTCAACAATGCGCTGGGCAATAGCGAGTTCTGAAGCAATGGCACCTTGGAAGGCGACACTGAGGCCAATTGGTAGCTGCAGATCTTCAAAGCTGATGTTTGGCGTGTCAAACCACTCGTCAATGAAGTTGTGGATGATGGTCACATCAAAGAGAGGCAGATCATTGAAGATTTCCGCTTCTTCTTTGCTCTTGGTGAGTTGCTCAAGAGTGTGATCTGCTAGATCTTCATCACTTGACAGATCAATGTCGTCATTGCGCAGAATGGCAGCAGCAGTTAGCTCTTGTCCAATGTGAGGCAGAGGCATCTTGACTTTCTAGGGCTTGGAGATGCGAGATAAGTCTTCGGACTGCACACTGTCTTCAGGAGGTGCAGTTGCCAGTGGCTTCGCCCTTGAGATTTTTGGTGAGGGGGCAGGCTTTGAAGCTTTAGGCTTCTTCATCTTCTTTGTCTTTGGCGCTGCAGGAGCTTCTTCTGATTCAGCGTCAGCTGCAGGCTCATTCACTGCAGTCCCTTGAACTAAGATGTGGGTGATGAGGCCTTCAAGGTTGTTGAAAGGACCGATGACATTGGGTTCTGCATCTCGTGTGCCATCTACCCTTGGTGCTGAGGGACCAGGGTTGAACTCTAACCCCAAAGTCTTCTTGTTCCGCTTCCTGAGTTCTGGGCAAACTGGAAGTTGCGCTTGAACAGATTGTCGTCACGACACCATAGTAGTGACAATGGGTGTGCATCAGCTGGCTGTGGCCCACGGACCATGCAGGGATAGAAGCCTTGAGCAATGGCTTCATCTCTGGACCTGGGTAGAAGATTCTTGTATTGGATGTCTCCCCGCGGTCTCTTGATGGCATTTTTCTCAGCATATTCTTGGGTTACAAATCGGTATTTGAACCATTGTTCTGCCCAATATCTTCGAATCCATTGGATTCGGGTCTTGCGCTGATTGTAATCCTCTTCAGGATCTGTCTTGTACAGTTCTGAGAGTTCATCTGGCAGATCTCTGGATGTTTCTCCACGACACTTTCTGCCACCCTTCCTTGCTGCTTTCTCTGAAGCCATAAACTTTAACTTGAAAGGCTTCAACACATTCAAAGGTTTTCGCTTGCTGGACCAACAGGAACTGGCTTCGGGAGAATTAATGTGATGCTGTAAGAATTCTGCAAATGAATGCAGACAATGAGAACCAAAGGATTCTCCCACGGACATGTATCTGTGACAGCATTAAGGTGCGAGGGAAGGGGAAGAGGTCATATGCATTCTTAGAAGATTTTGAAGATAAATCAGTTTAGAAGACATTGACCTCATTTTGCGAAGACATTCACTCATAGATAAGGAGTTGGTTCTAGATTTGTACGAATCCACAGATCAGTACAAGTGAGGAATTTAACTACTTTGTGAAGCATAAGTGAATATACTAGGCATGTTATGAGATGCAGTATGAGAGAGATCTAACTTGTGTGAATAGAAACTGCTTGTGGTAGAAAGTGACAAATCCATAGGATCAACAGTGCTGTAAAAAGGAAGTTTTATTTACCACACTAAGAACTGCTAGACAAAGTGGAAGATGAGGCCGAGCAGTTCGATCTTCCGTGCCCTAACTTGGCGACGGAGGACACCTACGGTGACGGCGGAGAGGACGATGTCCGCGGTCGGCGTGAAGACGGCGTCGGAGAGGTTGCGGCAGCGAAGCGCTTCATCGCCGGCGTCGTCGAGGGCTAGCGGTGGCGCTAGGGTTCGTGCGAGAGTGGAAGAAGAGATAATGACCGCTGTGAAGTGTATATTTATAGGTACATGGGCGGCACTGTGCTATTACACAGGTGCCCCTGGCGATTCGCATCTGAGGAACACGTGGCCATTATGCAGAATTTTGGGGTTTGTTCCACGTCCCACGCACGCCTTGATTGTCGGGTGGTCGTTCCTACTTCTCCGGGTTTCATGTGGAGGAATGAGCATTGAAAACGGACTTAATGGTTGTCTCTGTATCTTCTGCTGACAAGGACGCAGAGAAGACATTCGACAGTTTCAGTAGAATGCATATGATTTGGAGAGATAGAATTTGAGATAGAAGGCATAGAGAGGTTAGGGTCCGATCACATTCACTTAGTTCAAAAGATACAACAATGAAGACATAGCTATAAGTGAATGATGTAGAGGACAAAACACTAATAT